>NC_073693.1:6775593-6807054 GCF_029784155.1 Uranotaenia lowii | reverse complement strand
ACCTTCTGGCTGTAGAGAATAGATGAAATAAGGTCGAAAAACATACTGTTATAAAATCACAAATATCATACTCTACTTAGAATGGTTGGCAACAAACTTAAGATTGGGGTTTGAGTATTAGCGTGTATACTCAGAACTTTCAGAGCGTTCAAAGAGGAGAGTCAGTTGTTCTTCGGCCATTGGAGAATACAGATGTGCTAGAATCAAAATGTTGTGAGCTGCTTAGAAAAAGGATTAAACTGGCGGATTCGACACTGGCCTTATGATCCTGAGGTAAGGTTGCCGAAAAAAATTCTGTGTTTTACCAAAAAAAAATCTGACATTCTGTGATAGTACTCAAAAATTCTGTGAGGTTTTCTGCAACGCTATTCTCTTATGTTTCATTGAAAATTCATGAAAAATTGTATCTTTTTTACAGTTTACTAGAGTAAAATCAATTAACCTTACTTATCTTATCATATTTTTTCAACCTTAACGTAGATATTCAAAATTCATATTGACATCAAAAATTAAAATTTTGGAAATCCGTACAGAATTTGAATAAACTGTGAAATATGTTAATATTTCCAAAACTCTGTGTTCTGTGGCACAGATTCTGTGATGAAAATTTGCTCAAAATTCTTTAATGTTCTGTGATTTCGGCAACCTTGCCTTACACGCACGACTCTATGGCCATAGGAGCCTGTAATCTTTTGATCATTCGGACTACGGCCCATCGGTCTCATGAGCTTATGGTCTTTCGATCCCAAGATCCTTAGAATGCTAAGATCTTGGGATCGCTTCACCATCTTATGGCCTACAGGTCCTACGGCCTTATGATCTTATAGTCATACGATTTAACTACAGTCTTACGATCCTAAGCCTGACGGTCATTTGACCTAAGAATCCAACAACCTCACTATCCTATGACCCTACGATCTTACGGCTTCATGATCACACGTGCTTATTATCATACGCCTTATGACCTAATGTTCTCGAGACTCAGTGACTTTATGACTTTACCACCTGACAACTCTACTGACCTACGACCCAATAAAAGTCTTCGATCTTATGTTCCTATAACGTTATGATCTGAAGGTCAACCGATCTTACGATCAAACGATCTTACGGAATAATCATCCTGCGGCATTACGGTGGCTTTTTAAACATATGATCTAGAGTGCCTAAGTTGTCTTGCTAGGCTGAGGAAGCCTCAAGTCTGTTGAAAAGTGGCTCCAAAGGTTACTTTTTTTAGAAATAATAAAAAATATTTCTTTTAATTTGATTAAAGAGTAACCATTCATTGATCAAAATAAAAGAAATTATAAAAAAACTATTTAAATCAAGATTTAAAATCAGCTTTTCCTCCCATCAGGGTGGGTTGATTTGCAGTCTGTAGTCTGTAGTCTGAAAAGTTTCCTATTTGATTAAAACGAACGACAGAGTTTGAGGAGATTTTTTTTTAAATGAGATTAAGTTACGCGGTTATTGATTTGATGTTTTGTATGGAAAAACGCGAACATTTGTTCTGGGGTGGTTACTTTCTTTTATTTTTTTCAAATATTTTGCGATTCATAAAGTTCGAAATATGTAGTTTACTAGACAATTTTCAAGCTACAACTTTGCCGTAGCGATTGGAATAGCGAGTAAATAATTATAGCGTTCCAATCAGAATCCAGCAATGCTTCCAGATTTTTCGTTAATTTTTATTTTAAGAAATATCTTTTCAACAAGAAAGTCATTGATTTTAGAGTCTTGAAATGTTCTGATGAAATGTTCTCAATTAAGTTCTCAAACATTTGCAAGCAAAATAAAAGCATTGAAAATACTAAACCACAGCCAAGTTATCGAGCGCGTGGTTAATATGGTGTCGGAGGCCGTAGACATGGTTTTTTTTTCTTAAAAAAAAGTTTAATTGCTATTATCAGCCAAGGTTGCCGAAAAAAATTCTGTGATTTTGAGAAAAAAAAATCGGACTTTCTGTGATTTTACCCAAAAATTCTGTGATGGTTTTCTGTGATGCTATTCCTTTTAATTTCACTGAAAATTCATGATTAATTGGGTATTTTTACATTTAGGTTGGGTAAAATCAACTAAAATTACCAATCTTATCATACATTTTTAATTGAGAGTAAGAAATCTAAATTTTATATTTGCCAAAAAAATACAATTTTGGCAATCCAAAGTTCTGTGAAATCTGTGAATTTTCAAAATTCTGTGTTCTGTGACACAGATTCTGTGATGAACATTTGCTCAAAATTCTGTGAATTTACAGATTTTTCTGTGATTTCGGCAACCTTGTTCTCAGCATTAATTAGTGAAGGTAAGTTGGTGGGGATTGAGAAAGAGTGAGAGGTGCTGTCCCTTTTCCTTTAATTTGATCTCTTTGACTGAAATCAGGGGTACCTTTTTTTTTTAAAAAAAATTTCATAATTAGAGAATAAATTAAAACTTTTCAAACGCATTTAAAAAAAAATATTTTTATATCTTTTGATACAACTTCAATCTACGAATCAATAATTTTCGGGGCAAGAAAATGTTGATAAAAAGATGATTTTCGTATCGACTTATGAGCTCATTAAGGAGTCTCTTTATAAATGTCATTTTATAAATTAAAATAAAACACATATTGTTGAATAAAAGAACATTTTAAGAAACTTTTAAATTATCAGTTTTTCCTGAGCTTCTTCATGTCAGCGCGAGTTTAACACAACGAAATTTGAATGATTCTCACTTTGCAACTATTTATACGTTCGTACATCAAATATTTGAGATAAATTTTTGATAATATTTGCTATGAATTAAAAACTGATTTGAAAACTCTAATATTTTTATATAATTCTTTTATATTTTTTTCTGAAAAAGTAATTCGGAAATAGAAGTCATGTTGTTTTAGTTTATCCCGAAATTCATTTCTCATTGTGAATTTTGATGGAGGAATTTTATTTCTAAAACCAAACTTAATTCTTATATACATCAAATATGATTTTGAACTCTTGAGATTTTGGAGCTCTACTTTCATTATTTTCATTTAATTGCTCTTGAGTTTCAAGCTCTCGTCCTAACTTTATTTTATCTGAAACGAAGGAAATAAAATTTAAATCGTTTATTTTGAATAGTAACCAATCTGCAATAAAGAATGTATAAATTAAATGAAAAATTGTTTTAAATTTTTTGAATGTCATATTATTCCCAGCATTTTGGAACAATTTATAAGAAACAATTTAAAAATCATTTAATGAAGCATCAACTAATGATAGCAGAAGGCAAAAAAAATCACAATTTTTGGAAGTGCAAAAAATTTAAGAGCTGATTTAGACTTATTCGGGTGTGCTGAAGCCAAATATGGTTATAATTCCATTATATCACGATTCTGAGATTAAAGGCTAACATTTTAAAATATATAAAATCAGTCTAGTAAATTTATGCACTTTTTTGAAAAAAAACTATATCATATTGCAAAGATATTGAAAATCAAGGTTTTGAATCAATGATCAACTTTCTCGATGACAGAGAGGAGTTGTGTTGTGACTATTAAGAAATTGTTACATAAGTTTTATTTTTGATTTGAAAATCCAGAAATTTGACAAACTAAAAACCAAAATGTATTTAGCTTTGACAGTTGTGATAGCTAAACGTTTTGCAGTTTTCAACAAAGTTGTTAAATAAATTCAAATCTTTGATATCAAAAACTTAGAACGCCCTTTAGTGATGTCAGAAATAGTTGTATTTTTTTTCAATTAAATTTCCTAAAAATTAAATTACATTTTTTTCTAAAGTATTGCATCTCTCAAACTAGAATATCTTGGCGAAATCTGGATCCTTCTTAAAAAAAAGATAATTAAAAGGTTGAAAATCGGTTTGCATGTAGTTTATCGTCAAATTATGGCGAATTCCAGTAAAAATAGGTAAATTTTAGAAATTTTCACGATCCATACATAGAACTAAACGTAATGATGATAGAAAAAATCTGACGAAATATTCGAACTCATAAAACCAAAATCTTTCAAAATCAGTTATTAAAACGCATGCATAGAAATGCTGTCATTTTGTGTAGTTAATATTGTTCTTAAATGTAGAGTTGTTGGACACAATACTGAGGATATGATTGGTGTGATACTTGAAACCCAGCCGAGTGCGGAATCAAAATTTAAAATGTGATTTTTGAATTTAAAACTAACACATGTGTATATGAATTTCATGATATGTTTAATCCATTTTTGAGTTTCATAACTAATTTTTCAATGATGCCTGATTATGAATACAAAATCTAGAATATGATAAGGGAGAGTGGGGTATCGTGGGCCATGGGGAAACGTGGGCCACTTTTAATATGTCAGATGTGTGTTGAGATAAAAATCTCAAACCAACTGTCATCGTCGTCGCTTTGCGTGAGCATATATTCCTATATGTTATTGACTGAAATACGTATCATATGCTTCTTTTATTTATCAAGCTAAAAAAAGTTAGAAAAATTTACTTACATAGTTTAAAAAACAAAAATATGCTCATACGCTTATGATCTTAGTTTTTTCATGATGTTTCATGTGGAAAAGGAATTTTTGATGAAACATCAATAAGTCACACAAACGCAACCAATTTGCAAATCATACTTGGGGGGAATCGTGGGCCACACATCTTGAATCACCTTTATTTTTATGTTTTTATACACATTCAGAACTTAAAATACGTTTTTCCTATCTGTAAAGTTTTCTTATGCCAAATGAAGAGTTATAAAAAATATTTCGTCCATCTTATATAAGAAATTTTGCCAAAACGTTCGCGAGCCAGGTTTTGGAATCTATGCGATCATACACAGCTCTCTTTTTTATTTCATCATCCGAAATAGCTTTAAAATAACGAAATGAATTATGAAATCACAGTTTTGGGTCAACTCATAAACTTTGCATGTTATTTGATCAATTTAGATTTTGTGGCCCACGATTCCCCACCATTTTTCAAAATCCAAAAAATATTGCTTTTTTTTCAAACAGTCAGAATTTGGGGAAAATAACTTATAAAAAAAAATAGGTTATAATACCTTGAAAATGTAGAAAACAATACCATTTTTTATTTTCATTTTATCTTTTATAAGAAAGAAGTTATGGAACAACGAAAAAAAGTGGCCCATGATTCTCCACTCTCCCATACTAAAAACAAAATTCTATAATTTTTTTCAATTTCATGTATTCCTTTTCAATCTTAAATGAAAGTTTTGTTACAATATTTTAAATGTGAAATTGAATGAATATTGAAAATACCTTGAGATGCTTTTTGTCAAAATCGGGACTTGCAATTAAAAGTGTATCAATTAATTAAAAATGAAAACTTTAAATATTTAAAGGTTATCGCGAAAAAAAGAAAACCCATCATTTCAAAGTTTTTAAATTTACTATTTAAATCATGTTTAACAGGCAATGATATACTTCAACAGACAAATGATTGAAAAAATTACTTTTGCCTCTCTTTGTTATACATGTCTGTTTTTGATTTGTCACTTTATGAAAAAAGAAATGAAAATTGAATTATATCAACTATCTAAAAATCTAATCATTATTTCAACTAACTTTTTGCGCAAAATGTTTCCAATTATGTTAATCCAACATTCCATATCATTCCAGTGATCAAAAGCTATGTAAATCTACCCTCAAGCTTTTAAACATGAGAAAACTGGCAACGGACCCAATTTTCAAAAAAAATATAATATAAATCATGTTCCATGTGTTTTTCGATTTAGAATAGCTATTGAAAGTTAGGTCTAAAAGTAAGGTAGAAATTTTTTTTAACCCCGTTTAAAAGCAGGGTTTGGAAAAACGACAACAAATCGACAAATATGTTCAATATTTGCAACCGTGAAAATACTGAAATTAAGATATTTACCCTACGTGGTTATGGAATTTTTGTTAAAAAAAATGTAAAAAATGTTTCCTGAACGATAAAGTTTTTCGTCAAACTGAAGTGGTAAGTAATCATAAAAATAAACTTTCGTAAATTATTAAGCGGAAAAATGGGTTTTAGAGGAAAAACATTAAATAGTGTGTGTTTCGCTCAGAGTATTTTGTTAAGACTAGCCGAGATTAAAGGCTGAAGCCAAGGATCCAATGATATTAAAAAAATTAATTAAAAAATACCGATTACCTTAATCTCATTTAAAAAATCTAGAAAAATTCTGTGGTTCGTTTTAATCAAAAAGGAAATTTTTTAGACTGCAGAAGAATGAAAAGTTGCAATTTCAACCCATCTTACCCATCTTAGGGTTTTTTTTAAATCCAAAATTCATAGGAGTTTTGTTTTAGAAAAAAAAGCTAATAAATTGATATGAAGTGATAGGTAGAGATATACACTTTACAGTTTGTTCATTGATGTTAAGACTACAAGTTGACGATAGGCTGTGTTTACATGTATGTGTACGTTAGTCTGTCTGTCTCTATGCATGTGTATATGAAAGCGAGTGTGTCTCAGCGTAAGAGTATGTGTCGTGTCATTCCATGTTAAACAAATCCTTTATTATACAGGCGGAAACGCGCCCCTCCCTCACGCACACAGACCAGGGGGGGGAGGGGAGGCCATCAGGGCAGGGGACACGTTTCCTGCGATTTTGCGTTTGTTTAAGTTTGGTATTCATTCATAAGAAAATTTCTGCAGTTTTGTTCGAGAAAATTTACAGCTTAAAAGTTAATTGGTTGTCATTGCCTTGATTCGTTTTTGTGTTTGCGCAAAAGTTTGAGTTTGGCATCTTTTTTTTTTCTAACCCAAACTTTCGACCTTTTTTGGCTTTTTTTTGTTAAAGCGACTTTACTTAAGATTGTGTACAGATTTTTTTTCGGTTATAATAAGTTTTTCTTTCCGTTCAAAGAGAGACTATCACTTCCATTTGTCAATAGTATTTGTGTTGTATAAACTTATATGTATAGCATCTCTAAAGTTTCGTTTGTTTTTTTTTTTTTATACAAATATTCGAATGTACAAGATTTGGAATAGTTAACAACAGTTAGAATATAGTTAAACATAAAAATACTCTCTATATATTTGTATAGGTATAGTTCACAACTTTGAACCATAGTGTCGTATAAAAATATGCTCTTTATAAAACCCAGATGATAGTTTTAGTTCGAGTGTTGCTCAAGATCATTCTCTCTAGATTTGTTTGTTTTTCTTTGTTTCTGTTTGTGTTTGTGTGTGGTTGTTGTTGAATAGCGCTCAGTAAAATCACAAAATTGGCAAAATTGTTCTTAGGCTTGGAATGCTTACAGTTTCGAGTTATGCTAGTTTTTTTTTCGTCTAATGTGTTTGTGGTTTTCACTTCCTTGAATGGAGCAGTGCCACTTTCCAATATGCTAAACATGAATAGAATTTACAGCGGTGTGTGTGCCGGCTCTATTTTATAGTGATCTGAAGGCATTTTACTCGTGTGAAAAGTCGTTTCAAACAAAAAGTTTCGTACAAAGTTGCATTAGCATTGTTCAGTTTTATTTTCCCTTTTGTGATAGCGAAAAAATATGGGATAGGTACGATTTACTTTTCTTCTCTTGTATGGGGCTCGAACGATTAATTTGGCGATAAGAGATCAATATGTAAGTTACAATGTTGGTTATTTTGTGCCGCGTTTTTCAAGATGTTGCAATTTATTGAATTTTGTGTTAGCGTACAGAAATCCCCTTAATCGACAACACGGGCTTTCTGCTTCCGCACAAATTCCATAGCATTTTTGTCGTTGACACGTCCTTCCAGGATTTGCAAGATTGGATGAGCTGTAAAAAATGGTTTTTTATAAATAATTTTCTATTTGAATATTTTTGATTTGTAATATAAGCAATTTTTATAATTTTTGCCATTTCTGAAGTTTTTTTCAATTTTTGCCATTTTTGCAATTATTGTCATTTTTGTCATTTTTGTAATTTTTACAATTTTTGTAATTTTTGTAATTTTGGTCATTTTGATCTTTTTTGTCATTTTTGTAATTTTTGTAATTTTTGTATTTTTTGTAATTTTTGTCATTTTTGTCATTTTTGTCATTTTTGTCATTTTTGTCATTTTTGTCATTTTTGTCATTTTTGACATTTTTGTCATTCTTGTCATTTTTGTCATTTTTGTCATTTTTGTCATTTTTGTAATTTTTGTCATTTTTGTAATTTTTGTCATTTTTGTAATTTTTGTCATTTTTGTCATTTTTGTCATTTTTGTCATTTTTGTCATTTTTGTCATTTTTGTTATTTTTGTTATTTTTGTCATTTTTGTCATTTTTGTCATGTTTGTCATGTTTGTCATTTTTGTCATTTTTGTCATTTTTGTCATTTTTGTCATTTTTGTCATTTTTGTCATTTTTGTCATTTTTGTCATTTTTGTCATTTTTGTCATTTTTGTCATTTTTGTCATTTTTGTCATTTTTGTCATTTTTGTCATTTTTGTCATTTTTGTCATTTTTGTCATTTTTGTCATTTTTGTCATTTTTGTCATTTTTGTCATTTTTGTCATTTTTGTCATTTTTGTCATTTTTGACATTTTTGCCATTTTTGTCATTTTTTTCTGTTTTGTCATTTTTGTCATTTTTGTAATTTTTGTAATTTTAGTCATTTATGTCATGTTTGTCATTTTTGTCTTTTATGGAGTTTTTGTCATTTTTGAGTTATTTTTGTAATTTTTTAATTTTTGCAATTTTTGTCATTTTTGTAATTTTTGAAATTTTTGTCGTTTTTGAAATTTATTTTAATTTTTGTAATTTTTATCATTCTTGTAATTTTTGCCACTTCTGTCATTTTTGTAATTTCTGTCTTTTTTTTATTGCTAAATTTTTGTTACTTTTGCATATTTTCCATTCTTATTTATTTTTTTGGTCTTTTTGAATTATGTTGTGTTCTCAATTTCGTATTATTCTTCTGTTTTTTATTTAAGTCATTTCGTCTTTTTACTTCAATGTGTCGATTTCGTTTATTTTCGAATTTTGATCCAATACTTTAAATTTAAGGTTCTATTTCAAACCTTAAGTAGATCAAACAAAGAAATGATCTACTCACTTTTATCCTTCATCTCCAGCAGAGGCAGATCGATCTGGGTGACGCAGTCGAAGTTTTCGATGTTCATGCCGAAGTGGTTGGCCACCCCGGGGATGTTTGTCAGCGCCAGGAACGCCTCGCCCGCGAAATCATTCGCCGTCAGCACGTCATGGTCCATCACGGTGAACACGATCATCGCCGCCTCCGCCTGACACTGTTCCTGCGTCACCGAAAACTCGAAGCACTCGTCGAATACTGGGTTGAGCGTTTTCTGGAAAGATCGGAGGAAGTTTAAACTGGAGGATGACCTTAACACAACAATTCGGTTCATACTAACCTTATGAACATTGGTTTGCTGTTCTGAGCAATGCGAGAATACTCGCCGCGGTAGCAGTTCGATAATTACAAAGGGATCGCTGAAACCATTAGGATCTAGCGGTATGACGTTCTTGGCGTGGAGAACTTCTACACACAGGGAGTCGTGATTGAAGTACGCTTTGACTGAGAGCACCCCCAGTTGGGTTTGTCCAATTGTATTGAGCTGTTCCTGGAGTCGTTGCAGGTAGAACAGATCGATCAGCTGATCTGTATCGGTTTTGTGATACTGTAGTCGTTGAGCAACTCGCCAGTAAATGTCGCTGTGGAGTATTTCTGGCGGTAGGCCGAGTCCTTCGGCATGGAAGAATTCACCGAGCAGTTGAAGAGCCCCGTACATACGATCGTGGAAATTACTTGGTTTATCGCCTTCACCTCCTGCATCGACCTGCTTAGAGAACTCTGTCAGAACGTTGTTCCAAATGAGGCTCATGGCGCGGTAGAAGTTTTGAGACAGGAGTGTTACGTTCAACGTAGCTAGATGCGAATCCAGGTATTCGAGGAGTGGCATAACAGCTTGGTTTGCCGGAAGTGAATCGGGTGACCATGCAAGATGGAACACTGCCTTTTGCAGGGGACCCTGCATTGAGGCAGTGAGCTTACCAAGCACGCGATCAGCTTTGTTTTCCAGTTGAGCAATCGTGTTTTCTAGCAGATTCTCTGCGTTCTCAGTCAGTCGATGGGATTCAGGATGATACTCGGCAAGCGCCCTTCTAACGTATTCTAGGTTGTTCACTATCACACACATATCATCAGTCGTACGTTGTTGTGGTCCCGATTTGTTGTCGTAGTGTCCACTATCGGAAAGGTTCTGGTGGATTAGGTCCGAATAGACATTCGCCGTGGTGCAAACAAGGTCAATTATAAGTGCTTCGTAATGTGCTCCTGAACCGTGATCAGGCCACGCCAAGTTCTTCCAGAATTCTCGTATCTGGTAGAAGCAGGAGGCCGTATCGATAGATGAGGTGCTGTGCTTCACGATCCGTTCACCCTCACAAACCTGATCTGCGTTGACAGCAGCCTTGATCCTCTGGATGGCCTTCGTTTTGCTAACCGAGATCCAACGCTGAATGGCCGGTTCAAACCATTCGTGAAAGTTTTGCAATCCCAGGGGCTTTTCCGGGGGCTGTGGCGTAACGGAAAGATGCGACTTCATGTTGTAAAACTCCTGAAGGGCGAAATAAATTTCAAATGGTCCGATATCTGGCTCACGATCATTGTCTAAGATTGTCCAGTGATTGACGATGGTTCCAGGCAGCTGTCCAGATTCAATGCGATTCGTTACTTCCTCCGCAAGCTGTGGGTTAATAAAATCTATAAGTTTGCCAAAATGTTCAAATAATTAAGAAACCTACCAATGCATCAAATTGTTTGTAGACGATACTGAAATACTGAATGCCATTGGTTCTGAAAAAGTTTCAACATTTTATCAGATAGCCTATCAAAATTTAACCTTACCTAATACTTACGAATCAAATAGAGAATGATAGTACGTTACACCGAGCTGAAGGTCCGCTATCAAAATGGTCGTATAGTGAACCAGGGGATTCGGTACTCGATGTGATTCACGAAGTTGAGCCTGGGACCAGGTGATCGATCCCTTCCGGAGGGCTGCGACGATCTCCCCTCGAACGCCTTTGCTGAAGGGACTAACCTGGCGGAACGCTCGCATTGACCCGAGTAGCCCCAGGCAGCGCAGTAGGAACTCTAACCGAACCAAGGAGGGCGGATGCAGCGCGGGAAACACCTCCCGATGTCGACGCATGTGACACAGCGATCGCTCGACGAAACCATTGAGAGCATCCGCTAGCCATTGTTCCAGTTCTCTGGTGAGCGGTTCGTTGCTGTAGTTGTTGATCCACAGCTTATCGACCTCGATCAACTGCCGATGGATGAATTTTGTGTCCAAAGGTTTTTTACGGTTTATCCGAATGATTGCTACTAGTCTGTGAAAGAGATAACCATCGTCATATGACTGTTTAACAATCGACTAAAATGCAATCCTCACTTTGCTAATGATATCTGCAGATCAGACAGATCGCTTTGGACCGCTATCTGGTGTAGGATGGTCAGAGATGGACCAGCCAGCTCTCCGTTCCACTTCCAGGCCGGTTCGTGGCCGTTCAGCTCGTGGATCATGAAAATGGTCTGCAAACGTTCGAACTTCTTCACCTCCAGTGTGTTGTCCTCCTCGCTGTTGCCGCGGTCCTCCCGCGTCGAAAGCCACAGCTTCAAACGTATTCGACCCTGCACCGAGCTGCGCACACTTCGAGCCTCCAGCTTGAACCAACCCTCTAAACCGGTTGATGGAATATCCTACAAATAATAAATAGTAATACAGAAGACTTCTTTCTCACTTATCCAAACAGATGGCAGAACTTACACAGACGGGAATATTGATACAACCCAAGAAGTCGTCCTGCGAACCTTGACGTGCCGATTGGCACACCTGTTTGAAAAATCTACCTAATCCTCTAACGCCCCGTACCTCGTTCAGTCGCGAGACGGCGTCTAGCACGCTGCTCTCGTCGTCGTGGTCCCAGATGTCCAGATGCAGGATGTCGGAGTGGATATCGTCGATGTCACTGCAGAAAACGAAGCGCATTTGAAAAGTAAGATTAATAGTTCTAACAACTGATATGGTATTTTTTTATTTTAAATATGAAAGAAACTGAAACATTGTGGCATACATATTTTGATGCTAGTTTAAAAACTTTCATGGTTTCTTAACTTAAAGCTTATACGGTGTATCAGTCCTAATAAACCCTCTGTAGATTATGGTATACATTTTGAGATGGAAAAACTCTTTTATCTGGATTGAGAAGGGGTTTTCTACACTTTCTTTTGGGTGAGAAATTATACTACCGTGATTCAAAAGGGTTTATGTTGAATAGGACTTACATACATTAATAATTGCCAAACCATTTCTACTGAGGATTTATGTTAATCGCAAGAGCTTTACTAATGTCATATGTCACCAATACATTTGGGAAGACATGACATCACCTCGATCTTCTGGTAGCTGGAAAACTTTTCATGTTAACTCTCATTCTGCTAACATATTTGTAAAGCATCATTTAAATAGTCGAGCCTGACATATGGTTAGTACAACTGAACCTCGAGTATTCATTATTCGAATTATATTATAAATGATTTCATTGTGCCGAGTGACGATTTTGTTGCTTATGAAGAAAATGTTTTCTACTGTGGCTGTTAAAAAAATAAATAAAAGCGCTATAATAAGGTTGCCAGAATTTTTTCAGCACGTATCCGGGCTGGACAAATCCAAGCTATTTTATCAAAAACCTGGCAAAATCCGGGTATTTGATTTCAAAATGGTCGACCATAAAACCGGGCAATATCTGGGCAAATGTGGTCAAAACCCAGGGATTACTCAACACATTTTGCATTGCATTTGCCTAGGTCTGAGTGCGGTTTGACTATGTAAAGCGTTTCTAGAATTTAACTGCTCTGGGCAGTTGCTCCATCTCCTTGTATTCCGATGCCACTGCGATTTTTGTTAGCTTTAGTAAGTAAGAGAAACTCAAATCTCGAAAAAGGTAGTTCATGTGGCATTCAAGTGAACATGACCGCAACTTGATAAACACAGATAGCTTATGAAGTTTCGGGAATGAGGACTATACTTACGAGTCCAGGGAGGCTTAAGGCCTCTTTTCACGGTCGAACCTTGAATTCTCGTAATGAGAAGTCAAAATTCGAGTCGTCAGGAGAGGTTAGAGTGTTTTACTCTCGAGTCTAAAGAGTAGAGATGCGGCCTTCATTCATGCCTGCGTGTCAACCTCGATTCGTCACGAGGAGAGGTTAGGTCTCAAGTCCTTAGAGAAGAGATCAGACCTTGAGTCGCTAAGATAAGAGGTTTTTGTGGGAACCTCGAGTTATAACTAGGAAATATCGATTCTTGAGTCTTTGGAAAAAAGTCCAGGCTTCAAGTCTTAATGAGGAGAGTTAGAATTGAAATTGGAGTTTAGGGGGTATAAAGGGTGATAAGGTCAAAATTTGGTCAAGGGAAAACGCGTGTAAATCGGTGAAATCGTTTATTTAAAAAATCAAATTGAAATTCTTTTTCAAGTTTAATTAGTATAAAATTCAGGAAAAATATTCAGTGAGGCTTCTGCTTTTCCAAATCCGAATTGCCGGGCCTTACGCTTAACCCCTGCCATCAGATTTTGTACAGCCACCTTGTCCACCTTCTTCGCCGTAGAAAGCCAGTTTGCCTTGAACTGCTGCTCGTCCTTAGCAGTTTTTTTGGTCTTCTTTAGGTTCCGCTTGACAATAGCCCAGTATTTCTCAATTGGGCGAAGCTCTGGCGTGTTGGGAGGGTTCTTGTCCTTGGGAACCACCTGCACGTTGTTGGCGGAGTACCAGTCCATGGCCTTTTTCCATAATGGCAAGATGCCAAATCAGGCCAAAACAGTACGGAACAACTAGAGTGTCCATTTCCCGGCCATTCTAACGTTCCCGGGAATCGGGAAATCTGACGATCGTTTTCCCGGGATCCCGGGAAAATTGAAAATGGAGATTTCAACATGGAGATCTTAATCCTATACTGCATATGAATTCTTATCAAAATGGTATTATTAAATTTAACGTATTACCTAGTATTGCAAGCTAATTCAAACTTTTTTAATGCGTAATTGTAATTGTAATTGTGATTTTTATTTACGGGAACCTTCAAGTTACAAAATAACTTAGAGATTAGGTCAAGGAAGACGTCAAAGATTCAATAAGCAAACCAAAGACCCAAAAACAAAGTACTTTAACCGAAAAACCGGTCTGATTCTAGCTGCAAAAATTTGAAATAATTGAGAAAGATTTCTCACTATCCGTAGAAGTTAGTTAGCTAGACTGTTTTTCATCGATCATCGTAAAATTTCAGATTACCTATCCATTTGTTTAACAATATGTCATTTCTTTGCAGATGATTTTGCTACTGTAAACAGTATCCGAACTGAAACGGAGGTTCTAAATGATAATTGTTGCAAAATAGAACATTCAGATTCTTTCCGTAGCGTTTCATTATTGGTTTTATAGATTCTTTGACGTTTTTCACTATTACACTGAGTTTTCGATAGGAAAAACATGTTTTTATTAAATTCCTGGTGTTAAACAGATTTAAGAAAAAAAATATTTAAGACTAAGCCATCAAGGTCACTGATCACACTGACATGACTGGGATAGCATCCAACCAATGAAATCGAGTGTCCAGTAGACTGGCCCAACTTTGTATGGGATGATTTTTACAACATTTTTATCAACGCGGCACCCCCTAGATTGGTGCATTTAGGTGAAAAAATGACTTTCTGAAAGTTTCAGATCATTTGGAAGAAGCACGAGCTGGCGCAAAGGAATTGAAATTTGTATGGAGATTTTCGGCAAAATGTATGAAAAATCGACATACTTTACCTCGTTGTGTTCTAAAATATATATCCAGTACGCTAGAAAGCTCAGAATTTCAGGAATTGCAGTTTAAACAATGAAAAACAAGTTTGTAGAAGATTGTGAAGCGATACGAGTTGACTTTGATGAGTTATCCGCAACTAAATGTGTGATTTTTTTTCGCATTCCATTGATATATCGTGAACGGTGTATGGGCTAATAATCGCACTAACTTGATCGCGTCGTCGCACAATCCAGCAGTTTATAGTTTTTCAAACCATTCAACCGATATTTTTTATAAAATAAGCTACAACTTTGCCGAAGACACAAACATCCTATCTGTAATTCTCATAGTGTGACAATGCGATCAAGTTAGTACTAATAATCCACCTATACACCGTTCACGATATATCGATGTAATGCGAAAAAATCGCACATTCAATTGCGGATAACTCATCACAGTCAACTCGTATCGCGTCACAATCTTCTACAAACTTGTTTTTAATTGTTTGAACTACCATTCCTGAAATTCTGAGCTTTCTAGCATACTGGAAAAAATTTTTAGAACACAAAGAGTGAAAGTATGTCGATTTTTCATACATTTTGCCTAAAATCTCCATACAAATTTCAATTCCTTTGCGCCAGCTCGTGCTTCTTCCAAATGACCTGAAACTTTCAGAAAGTCATTTTTTCACCTAAATGCACCAACCTAGAGGGTGCCGCGAGGAAAATAAATTTTTTTTTCGTTATGGGCCAGTCTAGTGTCCAGTCAGTATGGTCTGTGGTAGAACTATCATTTTCCTTGCTCAATGTGATTCATTTTTCCAATTTAGATCGTGTAAATTTGTAGTAATTTAGAACATTTTACTGGCTTCGGGAACTCCCGGGATTTTTAAGCGTTTCCCGGGATTCGGGAATTCCCGAATTTTTATAATTCCCGGGAATTCCCGGGTAGGACACTCTAGGAACAACTGTGTTTCTTCAGGAAAGGCAGCAGACGTTTATTCAAACACTCTTTCACGTAAATTTCTTGGTTGACACTTGACAGTCCCGGAAGCTATGAAAATGTTGCTTTTCAAGCCACAGGTACAGATGGCTTGCCAAACCAGATATTTCTTCGCGAACTTTGACAGTTTCATGTGCTTGAAAATGTGCTTTTAGTCGGCTTTGACGTAGGTTTCGTCGTCCATTATCACGCAGTCAAACTTCGTCAGCATCGTCGTGTGCAGCCTCCGGGATCGCGCTTTGGCCGTCGTATTTTGTTTATTATCGCGATTTGGAGTCACTATCTTCTTGTAAGTCGATAGTCCGGTTCGTTTTTGGCTCGATGCACGGTTGTAGACGATACACCCAGCTTACTTGCGGCATCTCGGAGAGAGAGCTTAGGGTTTCGCTTGAAACTACCGGCAACTCTCTTTGTCGTCTCAGCGGCTTCCGGTTTTCGATTTCCCCCCGATCCAGACTTCCTGGCTGTCAACAAACATTCCCCAAACACTTAATTACATTTGTAACGGTTGATTTGGCAACTTCTAGCGATTTTGCCAGCTTTGAGTGCAAGCAGCTCGGATTTTCGCGATGCGCGAGCAAAACTTTGATACGCTGCTCTTCTTCCTTGAACGGCGTTTTGACAACTGAAGAGAGAATCCCAAAATCAAAATAGGAGCAACATTATACACACACACACACCCTCAAAATGAGGGGTGTTCAGGTTTTTTAAATGCAAAATTGAAAGAAATACGTCAAGTTGATATTGACCAAATTTTGACCGTATCACCCTTTATGTGGAGCATATCATAAATTGTCCCAGTCGTAACCGCCAACTACAGTATATGACCAATTGACTGGAAACAGTGAGTGTCTCGGCTGGGGTTCCACTAGAATCGATACTTGCGGCCCGGTATTGTGGAACATCGTTTATGACGAACTGCTGAGACGGCGTCGCCCCACGGGAGTGACACTTGTGGGATTCGTCGACGACGTGGTTCTCCTGTCATCAGGCCCATCATCTGAAGAAGTTCAACTGCTCGCCAAATCAACGGTCAAGAAGGTGGAAAGTTGGATGCGCTCCAAGAGCTTGCGTCTGGCTTACACCAAGACCGTTATTTTTTACCAACCTGATTTCAGCACAATCAGGGATGATCGCAGCTGGACCGTGCGCAATCGAATCTAAGCGTGCGATAAAGTACCTGAGGATGATAATCGACGACCGGCTGAGTTTTACGGCCCACGTCGACTACGTCTTAAAAAGAGCGGAAATGGCGACAGCAGCCCTCTCGCGGGCCATATAGAACAACTCGGCTATCGTTTGCAGTAGAAGGAGGATCCTGGCGAGCGTGACCTCGTCAATTTTGCGGTACGGAGCGGCAGCCTGGAAGGCAGCCTTGAGCAGGCAGTGTCATCTGTAGAAGCTCTGCAGCGTGCAGCAGCTGATGAACTTGCCAGTTATCAGTGCATACGGAATGGTGTCCTCGGTAGCTGCTTATGTTCTGGCGTAGGCCATGCCCATCTCAGTCTTGCTAGAAGAAGATATCTTCTGCTACAAGCACAGGCACATGCCCGATGTGCGGAAACATGCCAGAGAGGCCTCGATGTCCAACTGGCAGCACCAGTGGGACAGCTCGGAACGTGGCTGCTGGCTTGATTCCTAGCTTCTGATTTTAGACTCATGTACACATGGAGAGGTGGATTTCTGCATGAAGTAGTTCTTGACCACCATCAGTTTGGACATGTGGCTTCACCATTCTGCCCAACCTGCGGTGACACGGATAAGACTCCATAGCACGTAGTGTTCAACTGTCCGATTTTCAAAGGGGTACGCACTAACATGCTTGCCGCCTGCGGACCAGACACGACAGCCGACAACATCGTGCGTGTGAGGATGCCAACACTTGGTGCGTGGTCAGCGCTGGGTTCACCCGGATTATGACTGTTCTGCAGAGGAGTTGGAACCAGCACCAGTCCGCGACCGGTGTAGGGTGACCCCTTCACCGGGGAGCATCTGAGTAGTGTGCATCCGAACCCTAGCAGTAAAGCATACAAAGATAAGACTTTACCTTCTGCGTATGGGAGTTACCTGGTACGTCGAGTGCGTATGTAGGATATCTCTACCTTTACCGTCGCGGAGTATCCGAGTAGAACGCGCCCTCTGCGACGGAGGCTGCGGGGAATAAGACATGATCTTCTCTGCAGTTGAACTCGTAGGGCGAAGAATATTCACGCCGCCGAATACTCTAGGGTAGAGTGTCGTCGTCATGCTGTGTGGTGGCGGCTTATAGAATACTACCACTGGGATACTGGTCCACGTCGTAAAAGGCGACTTATCCAGTACTTCCCATATGCGTTAGTCATTCTTCAAATGCGACTATCACATTGGGAGGGGGGAACCTTGGCTTGGTTCCAAGCCAAGTTTCTTCAGGGAGGATTCACCAATTGTGCTTATTGCTATTAATGCGCATGCACGAGTTGTATTCTCCTAAATTTTGTAAACACCCGCTTCAAGGTGGTTCTGTGCCTGCGGGCCCCAAAGTGGGGGTAGGAGGGTGTATAATAATCCTATCTTAAGCAGAACGTTGTTAAGGTCTGTGTTAAGTTTTATATTTAATATCAATCATAGTAACCCATGGAATCATTCAAACTATAATGCCAACGTTGTTAATTGCTCGTGTTTGGTCTCATAACTCTCTTCTTCCTCAACCAGTGACCAGTCAAGACGTGTTTAGTGCGAACATATTTAGTGGTCCATCGAATCGGATAGGTTTTGGATTTTGGTAAACTAATTGATTAGAATTTCATTTTTGTTACAGCGTTTCAGGTTAAGGATTGGAAATTGCAATATTGGATTGCAAAAGAAAAACATTGGCATTGGGCCGATAATGATAGAAGCCTTTGATATTGGGTCAAAGCATACAAACGAAAATCTATCCTAATTCGACATTGGGTCGGATGGAATTGATATTGGGTCAATTCTTTTGGTTATAAATTTGGAAAATTCGACAATGGGTCGGATGGAATTGATATTGGGTCAATTCTTTTGGTTATAAATTTGGAAAATTCGACATTGGGTCGGATGGAATTGATATTGGGTCAATTCTTTTGGTTGTACATTTGAAAAGAAAAAAAATGCGACATTGGGTCGGATGCAATTGATATTGGATCAATTCTTTTGGTGGTGGATTTGAAACATTTAGTTGGATCAATCCTTTTCAAGTATGGATTCTCTCAACAGCCGATATTTGTTCGGCTTGGTTTGAGCGCTACTAGTGTAGCGATGGTCTTGCTGTTTCCGGTCAGCCTGGAATAAAATCTCTTTGGTTTCATGAAGTGAAAACTTGCACTTTCATAAACGTGTGTAATGTGTTTGTTAGCCTAACGACAAATAAGCTAAATTATAGCAAAATGGATCGAACACGTGATATGGAATTGACGAGAAAAGCAATAACAGGTTAAGGTGATAGTTAGCGTGGGAGTGGATTGAAGTAATACTGCCCTCAACTTTTGAAAAATGGGTTCCTTTTAAGAAGTGAAAAAAGGGATTTTGCTTCCATCCGAAATTTATGCTGATGGCATTTTTCTGCACAAACTTTTAAGAAAAATGCTGATATCAAAGCAAGCTCCGCCGTTGCCTAGCGACTTATAACCTATTACAAGCAAAGATAATTCGCAAGTCACAATTTATTGTCATGGTCGTTTTCCTTTTCATTTAAGCTGTAGACCTTTTAAAGAAAATTTTCCGAACAGTTGGTGGCATCTGGAAAACAAGAAATTGGTCGTATACGTTATTGCTGAGGGTATTTGAAAGTACATATTTTATTTCAGCAGTTCAGCAGGACGTTTTCCACAGGCAGTCACAACGTGTCGATTCAACACTGTATCGTTAAACTTTACTTTTTTATCCATTTTCAGCACGTGTATCCACAAAAGCGCCATTATTGGCAGTTAGAACGTCGATGACTAAGTGAAATTATTTTTTGTGGCCGAAGCAGGAGTTGAAAATTATCCTCACAGTCCCTGAGTGATAGTGCAGATGAAATGTTTCGGATTTTAGACAAATGTAATGAGTATGAAAAGCGTAGTAACTTGGTTGCGACTGATTGGAGTGTCTTTGATCCTTTCAATTTATGCATTATGATGTAGATCGTATGGCAAATTGAAGTTGCATAGGTAGCAGCTGACTGCAGATGTCGCCAATGAAAGGAAAATAGTTGACCTACAAATAGAAATACAACGTATCGAGTTTCCAAAGCATGTAAATTAAAAGTCTTACACTTAATCTCTGGTTTTCAGACACTGCCAGAAGAGCCTGTAAAACCATTGTATACATCCGACACAACAGAAATTTATCAAAATTAAAAACCCGAATGATGACATGGGTTCATCCTTCGTAATGGTCATTAGATCGAATCGAAGATCATAAGCTTGATTTGAGTTTTCTTCGATGGGAGGCTTAGTTGACTCATTGCATAACAAACTTAGACTTTTTATGCAGCCTGAGTAACCCGGCTTAATCAATATAACTTCAAAATGACCAATCAAGTTCGTAACATTCAGAACCCTCTACTGGTTGTACATCAAGAGGATAATCAAATGAAAAAAAAAAGTTTAAGTTGAACTAATTCTCTTACTTTTTATTGAAAGTAATGCTTTAATACATATTAGAAACAAATCTGAAATCTATTATAAATAAAATGAAAATGATTGTGATTTTCTGTGAACTGTTTACAAAGACGCTTAAGTAATATTGGAATGCTGGATAACATAATTGGATAATTGGATTAGTTATTAGAGTCACTTTAGTAGATGATAATGTAAAAATTTGTTGTTATAATTCTTGAATTGAGATTTAAGAAACTCACAAGTAGAACATTTTTTGGCTCAATAAAGATATTCTGGTGAAAATCATTGATCCCAACAATCAAATCTTTTTAAACGCCACTGCAGTATGTCACATTAAAACGATGTGTGTCATGTAATCAGTGCCATTCAATAACTCCACCTTAATTTGGATTTGACTCTCGTTATGTCCATACAGCTAAAATCAAAATGTGGACGTGCTACATAATTAGATAAGTGACACTCAAGAAGAGTAAATTTGTTCCGTAATCAATAAATCATTGCATCACTTTTATATTAGAAGTTATTGGAAGTCAACTCTATTGAATTACTTCAAGAACGAACGTGACTTTATTTTGGAAGACCATTTAGGCGGAATGGGAAATTTGTTCGGACCTTAATATAAAGACACTTCAAGTCGGAAAACTTTGTAAACGAGTTCTGGGAGGGTCTGAAGAAAACAAACATTTCCGTGAAAAGAGTGAAACTGGTCTAGGGACAACATAACGTCTGCATTGCGAAAATTTCAACCATTTATTTTTTTTTAAATCCTTAATATAACTTTGCCGGCTAGAAAATGTGAATCAGACGAAACTTCAGTAAGATAAGTTTATTATTATGCGCAGCACACTAAATTGGATTTGGCATTTCATGAATCGGTGGAAATTCATTAATTTTGCCTTCAACTAACGGCTTGTCAGTTTAGCTTTGTACGGATATTTGCAACTGCAAAACACTGCACAAAATCTAACTTTCAATGGCACGGACAATGTATTGTAGCATAAAATACAGAGTTTCCGGGAATATTCATGTCAAATGGATACTTTTACTGGATTTTGACAATTAGAGATGCGTTTGGCATTCAGCATGTTACCCTGTTTCAGGCTAGGGCTCGATTTTCGGCAATCACTCTGAAATTCTGCTGCATTTGAAAAATATCGAGCGTGTGTTATGCTCAAACATCATTGACTTAAATGAATTCAAGCAGATCTACAATCACCTTAAACTATAATTTGAAATACCAGATGCAGTCAGACATCCTTTAACATGGTTTAAATGTAGTTAACCATTAAAAATATATTCCACTGACGAAGTTTTGGCAAATCAAAAAACATTAAACTTCGCAATCCATATCGACAGACCCGCGCTACTTGATTCAGTTTACTCCAAGTTATTTTCCAGTTTATAATACAAAAACAGAGTTATCGATCTACGAAACTATATATATGTACGTTCCAAGTTTAACTATTTTTGGTCACGTAAGACAATAGTTCATTAAAATGGTTACTAAAATCTCACAAAATGTACAATTCAGCAGAAGCGAACAAAATGAAAATGTATCCTTTTATGTTTGCAAGGAAATCTTTCTACTTGTTGGTTTTCAGACATTTTGTTTATAGAAGATCTGTCTGTACAATCAAACTATTCATTCTGGCGGGGGGAGTATGTTAAGTTTTATATTTAATATCAATCATAGTAACCCATGGAATCATTCAAACTATAATGCCAACGTTGTTAATTGCTCGTGTTTGGTCTCATAACTCTCTTCTTCCTCAACCAGTGACCAGTCAAGACGTGTTTAGTGCGAACAGTCTGCACTATAGCCAGGCACTGGTGCAAAGGGCCGTATTTTTCCTGGCAACTCGTGGGATTCAGATTATACACACGATTTTAAAATTTTCATCCTGTATGGGATACCCCGCTTCATGCGTCGATATGAAGGTGCAGAGGTTCTTGTGTGTGATGGAAATATGTGTGGAATTCTTTGATAGAAATGCTTTCTATTAAGGTTGCACAGATAAATCTGCAGCACAAAAGAACCGCTACACTTAACTTATGTCGTTTAATCCTTAATGGAACTGCATCAATCGCCTTGGTCCAAGAACCCTATTTCCGAAATGGAACTTTTTACTTAGGGAATTTGCTCAAACCAAACTTTACTGTGTTCAGTGTAATTGGAATGACTAATGCCCGAATAATGCCTCGTGCATGTATATTGATAAACAATTCTTTAAATGCAACACTTATACCCAATCTAACAACAAGAGATACTTGCGTCGTTCAGGTTTCGCTGCCTGATAGAAAATACGTCTACTGTTCAGCATACTCACCATATGAACAATCATCCCCTACGGATGATTTAAAAAATGTCATTTCATTCTGTGAATCACAAAATATACCTCTTTTAATAGGCTGTGATGCCAATGCTCATCATTTTGTATGGGGTAGCTCAGATATCAATCTGAGAGGCTTAAATTTAATGGAATATTTAAGCAGCACTGATTTAGAAATTCTAAATGTAGGAAATAAACCAACTTTTGTTAGGTGTGACAGAGAAGAGGTGATTGACATCACACTTTGTTCTAGAACAATTTCTCAGGAAATTTCAAATTGGCATGTGCCTAACGAAGAATCGATTTCTGACCACAGGTTTATCTATTTTGAACACTCAGGTGAGTTTTTAGAAACAATTACATTCAGAAACCCAAGAACAACTAATTGGGACCTATATTTGGAGCATCTTGCTACTAAATTTCATGGATATACACCTGAAATTACTACTCCTCTTGAGTTGGATGAAGTGGTTGCAAAAACCACCGAAATTATTTTGAATTCTTATGAAGAAGCGTGTTCCCTACGAACGTTGAAATTCAACAAAAACAGTACACCATGGTGGAACTCAAATCTCAGTAAATTACGAAAAAACTGCAGACGCTCTTGGAACCGAAGGCGCACGGAAGGTTTTGATGCTTTCAAGTTGGCTCGCAGAGCTTACCGGAAAGCAACAAGAGCTGCCGAACGCTCAAGTTGGCAGAGCTACTGCACAAACATTTCAAGCTTGCACGAAGCAAGTAGGTTAAATAAAGTCTTAGCCAAATCAAAAGATTATCAGGTTTCATACCTTAAAACCCCTAGTGGTGATTATACATCAAACGACGAAGAAACATTAAGTTGTCTATTCAATACTCACTTTCCAGGATGTGTTGATCAAGATTCATCGATAGAGCCTGAGTTCTTTTCTGGAAGTCTAGATTCCTTGCATTTTGCTCGGAAAATGGTTACTACAAAATCGATCAAATGGGCAATCGATGGTTTTGCTCAATACAAATCTCCTGGAAGTGACGGTTTATTTCCAGTTTTGCTTCAAAAAGGTTTCGATCATTTCAAACACATATTAAGAAAAATAATGATAAGCAGTTTTGCTCATGGATATATTCCTAAACTTTGGCGGCAGATAGCCGTGAAATTCATCCCTAAAGGGGGACGATCATCATACGACGAAGCCAAAAGCTTTCGTCCTATTAGTCTAAGTTCATTTCTATTAAAAGCACTTGAACGTTTAATTGATCATCATATCAGGCAAGAATGTCTTGTCCAACATCCGCTTAATGCGACACAACATGCATACCAAACAGGAAAATCAACATTAACTCTTCTGCACAACGTAGTACATAAAATTGAAAATAGTTTTTCACAGAAAGAATCATGTCTAGGAGCATTTCTAGACATAGAAGGAGCATTTGATAATGTTTCGTTTACATCAATAATGGATGCGGCACTACTTCATGGAGTGCCTAGTGTTATAACTAACTGGATTAGCGCAATGCTAAGTAACAGGAATCTTCATTCGTCTTTAAGACAGGCTTCAATAACAAAAGTTAGTACACGTGGTTGCCCCCAGGGAGGTGTACTATCACCTCTTTTGTGGAACCTAGTTGCAGACGGCTTGTTGAGAAAACTCAATGACCGTGGAATACCAACCTATGGATTCGCAGATGATTATCTTCTGCTGGTAAGAGGTTTGTGCATAAGCACATTATTTGATATAATGCAACAAGCTCTGCGCTCTGTTGAACGATGGTGTTCTCATGTAGAACTGTCAGTTAATCCTCTAAAAACTAATATTGTATTATTTACTAAAAAACGTATCACCCGCGGGGTGCGCCCTCTGCTGTTTTATGGTTCCGAAATCACCGTGTCTGATCAAGTTAAATATTTGGGTGTCATTCTTGACTCCAAATTAAACTGGTCTGATCACATCGAATTCAGAATCAAAAAAGCATGCATGGCCTTCGGACAATGCCGACGTGCAATCGGAAAAAACTGGGGACTCAAACCCAAACATATTCACTGGATTTACTCCACAATAGTAAGACCAATTCTGGCCTACGGGTGTCTAGTGTGGTGGCAGAAAGGAGAAGTTGCCACAGTTCGGACTAAACTAAATCACCTTCAAAGAATGTGTCTTTTGGGGATGTCCGGATCGTTCACTACAACTCCTACTGCAGCACTAGAGGCTCTGTTTTCTATCAAACCTCTACACTTGTTCCTAAAACAGGAAGCCTTCTCATGTGCTTTTCGTCTACAGGCAGTTGGTCTCTGGCTGTCAGGAAATATCGAAAGATCATCGAGTCATACAAATGTGTGGCCTGAATTAGTTAGATTAAACAAGTTTAATCTAGCGCCAAACGATTTAACACTCTCGAGTAGTTTTCCCTACATGGGGTTTAAAGTCAAATTTCCATCTCCTCAAGAATGGTTATCAGGTTTCGTAGAGGACCAAATGTCCTCTCATATTGTATTCTATACTGACGGTTCATTATCAAACGGCCGTGCAGGTGCAGGAATTTACTGTCACGAGTTGAACATAGAATATGCTCAACCTCTAGGAAAATATTGTACAGTCTTTCAGGCTGAGCTATATGCTATTATGTATGGAGTGCAAATTGCACTTCAAAAGAAGATTATGTTCAGAACAATTTATTTATGTTCAGATAGCCAAGCAGCTATCAAATCACTCAGTGCTTCCAGTTCTAGATCAAAACTGGTAATCGCATGCCGGAAAGCAATCGAAGAACTTGCTGAAGGCAATGGATTAAACCTTCTATGGGTACCCGGACATAAGGGAATTTTTGGAAACGAATGCGCCGACGAACTCGCTAGAGCTGGATCGGAAAAGGAATTTTACGGACCAGAGCCGGCTGTCCCAATATCGCCATGTTGGTTCAGAAACCAAATTCAAACTTGGTCCTCTAACCAGCATGAACGATACTGGGAAGAGTTGGACACTTGTCGTCAAACTAAATTATTTTTAGAAAAACCATCTCCAATCATATCGAGTTACTTATTAACTTTAAATAAATCTCATTGCAGCATCTTAATCAGAGCACTCTCCGGTCATTGTCAACTCAACTATCACATGCACAACATTCAGCGTGCTGAATCTCCAGTATGTGGTAGTTGTGAATCAGATGTGGAAGATCCCTTCCATCTTATATGTAACTGTCCCTCATTTGCCAGACTACGTTTTCGTACTCTGGGATCTTACGCTTTAAGCGAATCTGAGTTTAAGAAATTAAACTTAAAAAACATTCTATCATTCCTTACCGAATGTAGAAAAGAGCTTTAATGCTAATAATCCCTAGTGGAAAGGCTTTATGCCATCTTAAATAGATTGAATTTATTTCTTCCTTTTATAGGTTTTTCAGGTTTCTCAGGTAAATGATGAAATCTTGGATAAAAAAAAGGCTAGGCACAATTTTCCCGTATGTTTGGATAACGTGCCGCTATTAAGCCTACCCCCATTCTGATACCTGATACCTGGAACCAGCACCAGTCCGCGACCGGTGTAGGGTGACCCCTTCACCGGGGAGCATCTGAGTAGTGTGCATCCGAACCCTAGCAGTAAAGCATACAAAGATAAGACTTTACCTTCTGCGTATGGGAGTTACCTGGTACGTCGAGTGCGTATGTAGGATATCTCTACCTTTACCGTCGCGGAGTATCCGAGTAGAACGCGCCCTCTGCGACGGAGGCTGCGGGGAATAAGACATGATCTTCTCTGCAGTTGAACTCGTAGGGCGAAGAATATTCACGCCGCCGAATACTCTAGGGTAGAGTGTTGTCACATCGCCGTCGGATGAGCCACTCGAGTATCATCGTCGGGTCATCTAAGTCGTAAGCCTAAAAGACCCGTACGTAAAGACGCGCCTGAGACTGGCGCGAGTCTAGGATAAGCTGCTCTCGATTCGGCACACGACGGGCAGAACACTTCAGCCCCAAAGTTGCCAGCCAAAAGAAGGAGGAAGACCAGACAACGGTCGGAATGCCCTTTTGGCAGAGGGCCTTCGAGTATAGTGCGTCCGATCCTAGCTGTAAAACAAACAGAGATAAGACTTTACCTTCTGCGTACGCCGAGCTGCAAGGTATATCGCGAACGTTGTGTAGGATACCTCCACCGCCGCGGAGTATCCGAGTAGAACTAGCTCCCTACGACATAAGCTACGGGGATAAGACTTTACCTTCTCCGCAGTCGAACTCGTAGGGAGAAGAGTATTCCCGCTGCGAAATACTTTCGAATAGAGTGACTTCACGTCGTCGGCGGGTGAGTCACACGAGTCTTTGTGGGATGACCTCTTCGCCGGGAATCATCCGAGTAGTTTCGTAAAGCCCCAGACGTGTGCTGTGACAGACGCCTGTCCAAAGAGGAGAGCCAAACCAAGCGGAGCCAATATCTTAAGTCGTTAGGTAGTCATTGGTATCTAGCAGTGGTTTCGAACAAGAGGCAGAATATATACATATGTTTAGAGCAGTGGAGACGCGAAGGCTCGCCGTGCCTTTGAATGCAATCCGTAAAAAGGATTTACCACCTGGGAAATCAACTAATAATAAAAAATTGTTACATTGCACCTAAGAACCCAGAGTACCGAACTGGGGAGATGTAGTGACTCTCCACGGTGGCCTACCACCTGGGTTACCTGCCAAATGATAAAAAAGCCTTACCAGATGGTTTAAAAAAAGCGAGACATTTTGAGAAAAAAGTGGGACATGTCCCGCTTTGGCAGGACGGATGGTAACCCTAGCCTACGGATCAACAGCCTACTTGTTCAGATCCTGGTCATTGGTTCCATTGGATTTGACCTTTTTGGAGACAGAGACATTTTGAAAAAAAAAGGCTTTAAATGAAATACTTACAATCTAGCAAAGGAACTGCGTTCGGCGCCCAGAGATGAGTTTGGGAGAATTTTTAGTACGACTTTCTGATCGGTATAAATTATGTTACATGGGATATCTAAACACAACAATGTGAGTTATTGTGATCCGGAAATATTAAGCATAAGAATTGGTGTATAAAAGAGGCGTATGAAGATCATATCTTAGACGTTCAACTAATTTTTGATTCGGCTCGAAGGACTGAATTTGATCTGCAAATAAACAAATAAGGACTCATATTTATCATTTTTGGCCTTATTTCTGACTCCAAGGTAGAGGAATAATGCGGAACAAAGAAAGGGTAAGAAAGTACCATCATCTTTCTATTCACTCTATAACATGGGTGGCCAACATTTTCAACAGGCGGGCCAAATTTCAGAAACAAGATTGGCTGGCGGGCCACAAAAACTAATTGTTCTGGAGTATTAAAAAAAAGTATAACAGATTTTAGAAAAAGCTATGAAAAAAAAAACATTTGCCTAGGTCACATTGAGTATAGATTCATCTTAATAAGTCATTCTTGTTACTTGCATATTTTTTATAAATTTCGCTCTATTTGAAAAATAGTAGAAATATTATGCATTACGAAATGAATTATCCCTTCCAAATTATGTATGTTTTCAAGGAATTCAAAACCTCTTCGGTTTAATCATCCCAAAAATGTCAAATCGCGTGACTACAATGGACATCAAGTCAATTTTATAGTCTCCAAATTAAAAAAAAGGCCGCCAAATTTCCAAAGTTTTCAAGTTCACCGTTCTCCTCAGAAATATCTGAAAGACAAATTAAGAAAAACTGCAGAATGGAATTGTTGAAAAAAAGTAATAAAAGAATAATTATTTCAAAAATATTTATTTTACCTTAACATCAACTCAATCCAACTATTTACAAATTTTCCAGTATCTCGATTTAAAAAGTGTATTAGGAAAGACTTCTTCAAACAGGATGAATACGAGTTTGATTGTTTTATAATCATTGCACCTTCTTGAAGAATTTTTTTTAAGTCGTTCTTCTGAGAGATTTGTCAGTACCAAACCGGTTCTAGTTTTACTCTACTACCCAACTGTAAAATCTGTCTAGTTTTTCATTATTGATGTACAGAAATACAAAGCACGTTACCAATAAAAATATATTTAGATTTGGTTTAATTTTAAAAAATATACCCTTCTCTAGATAGCTGAGCAAAAAAAAAAATTGAAAAAAATACAGAGCAAACTTTCGATATGTTACATTATTTGTAAAAGTTACTATATTTTTATGGATGAATATGGAATGGAATGGATATGGAAGTTGTTGTGAAATTTCAATTATGATTCGGTGATTTTTTTTTTTATTTTTTTTACGATATTGATAGGGCCTTACTATCTTTCTGAGGCTATCCAAACTACTCAATATTAAAACGAGTCCGATTGAACGTGCTTCATACCAATGATATGTAGTCACCAAAACCCAATCGGAAAACAGTCAAAAATGGGTGATGGAACTTACAGAGAATGTGTTCAATGCCGTACAATTTTGATATTTTAAAAATTGTAATTGTAATCGTTTTTTTTCAGTGATGGTAACCTTTTTCGTAAAGTTATGTGAAGCCCTTATATCAAAAGGGGTATAAGTGCAAAAATGACAGATTTTGAGTAACTAATGCCAATTAACTCTTCATGTTTCAAATTATATTTTGTGTTTTTTCAATTTTTTTTAAATTATATTCGGATACTTTTATTTTCGACAGAAAGTTGAAATGTTTAAAAAATGTATGGAAAATTGCCAAACACAACAATTTAAAAGCGTGTTTTCTCGAAATAAGTCTTTATACACTTTTATTCCTTTGCCTTATATCATTTCCTAGAAATTTTCAGATCTTTGTTTTGAAATAAGCTGGTGTTGATTAAGATATATTTATCCAACTGATAGGGAAGAATGAGGATACTTGATCCCTAGGGATACTTGATTCCTTAGCTATATCTCGAAACTGGAATGTCTTACAAAGATCAAATGTTCTAGAAAAATGTGTCAAAATGAGCAAAATAACAATGCATGTAGTTTAAAAAATTTAAACAAAATAATTGTTTGAGTAATTGAACTTTGTTTAAAAAATTTCACAAAATGTAACTTGAAGATCTTTTTTCATCACTTTAAAATGTTCCTTACATGGGAAAATTATGAAAAAAATATTTGTTCCAATGTATCAATCGTTCGAGCGTAAAATGAACTTCATAATGCCATATTTTCAAAGCAATGGAAAACTCTCAACTTTTTTCAGAAAAAGTTTTCTAAAATGTTGATTATGGGTACAATTGATCCCCTAGAGTTGGGTACAATTGATCCCCCTTCCAAACGGCATATTCTTCTTCTGAATTGATCCTTATGATTGCTGATTACGAAATTACTAATATTTATCCAAAAACTAATATTTATCAAACAATTGTCTGAAGAAAAGATCAAAAATAATTAATTTTCTCTTAATTATAAAAAAAGCGCCTTTAAGTATGCAATGTTATTAGCGTTGAGACAAAGTTATAGAATTTTCTTCTTATGTCTGCTATAAATTGTGAAATGAGAACAAACATGACCAAAATAGTCAATCAACATTCTATCTTGGGGTTTTGATTGATTTTTATACAAGGATTAGGGCTTCCTGAATAAAAGATCAAGTCTCCTTCAATAGGGGATTAAGTCTCCCCTAACTTCAGAAAAATCGCATTTTTTTTACTCCCACGAAAATTTTTCTAGTTCATCAACGGGTTCAAGTATCGATCTAATTTTTGGAGCATAGAAACTTGAAGTTACAAGCTGTCAGAAAATGTCAAAGACGGCGAGTTGCTAAATTTTTCCAGAAAGATATGGTGAAAATAAGAAAAGGGGATCAAGTATCCCCACTCTCCCCTATATAATGAATGAGAAAAACGTTCAGTTCTTGGAACATGGCTTTTCCAAAATGAGCTTCCGGGCCACAAAAAGTTGGACGCGGGCCACATGTGGCCCGCAGGCCATGGTTTGACCACCCATGCTCTATAATCAATTCAAAATAAATATTTGAAAGCAATGAAAAAAATTAATACCGGAACATGAAGAGCGACTTACGTTTTCAAAATGATAAGTATACAGGCCACCAGCTAACAATACCTCAAAAACTTAAGGTCCTCTGAAATAAAAAAAAATGTTCCCATCCCGAAAAGGACTTTAACTCTACTTACAATTTGAACTTTTCGTTCCATTTGGGGCACAGGGTGTGCGGTTTGACCGAGGTGGCCCGGATGAATTTTGCCGGAACGGGCCCAACCGAGTCCCGCTGCTGTCGGCCATCTTTGCGTTTGAAGCTCAACCGAAAGCTATGATGTTTCCGTAGTTTTCCGTGTTCCGGCGAATCGAGGCTATCCATGCCGGTGTCGGAGAGAGCCCGCGGTGTCATCGGTGGCTGCGGCGAGGGAGGAGGCGGCGTTCCGGATGGCTGTATTCCCAGCATACAGTACGGGTCGCTGAAACCTGCAACGAACGGGAAGTTTTGATACGAAATCATAAGTAAATATTGTCGAGAACGATTGAAAAATAAGAGAAAAAGCTTCTCGGTCGACTATCTTGGCCCGGAAAACTGTAAGTATTATTTAGAGAACTTGATTTTCGAGCCAACAACAGTGGAAAGTTTTTAATTTGCTAAGCATTACAAAGGAAGGGTTAAATAAACTTTGCTCGGTTGCCCAACTCAGCAACTTCAAATGAACCCATTCGCGCTGCCATCAACCATCAAGAAACGCATTTACCCTGATGATTATTAAGCGGAGGGACCGAAAATGTCGGGACAAAACAGGCCAACGACGACGTCAGCAAACCGTGACACTTCTTTAGTAGGTAGTCCGTTGATGGCTGACTGGTTGGGTTGTTGTAATGGTGACTGACA
>NC_073693.1:6660593-6773093 GCF_029784155.1 Uranotaenia lowii | reverse complement strand
TGTCTGTCTGTCTGTCTGTCTGTCTGTCTGTCTGTCTGTCTGTCTGTCTGTCTGTCTGTCTGTCTGTCTGTCTGTCTGTCTGTCTGTCTGTCTGTCTGTCTGTCTGTCTGTCTGTCTGTCTGTCTGTCTGTCTGTCTGTCTGTCTGTCTGTCTGTCTGTCTGTCTGTCTGTCTGTCTGTCTGTCTGTCTGTCTGTCTGTCTGTCTGTCTGTCTGTCTGTCTGTCTGTCTGTCTGTCTGTCTGTCTGTCTGTCTGTCTGTCTGTCTGTCTGTCTGTCTGTCTGTCTGTCTGTCTGTCTGTCTGTCTGTCTGTCTGTCTGTCTGTCTGTCTGTCTGTCTGTCTGTCTGTCTGTCTGTCTGTCTGTCTGTCTGTCTGTCTGTCTGTCTGTCTGTCTGTCTGTCTGTCTGTCTGTCTGTCTGTCTGTCTGTCTGTCTGTCTGTCTGTCTGTCTGTCTGTCTGTCTGTCTGTCTGTCTGTCTGTCTGTCTGTCTGTCTGTCTGTCTGTCTGTCTGTCTGTCTGTCTGTCTGTCTGTCTGTCTGTCTGTCTGTCTGTCTGTCTGTCTGTCTGTCTGTCTGTCTGTCTGTCTGTCTGTCTGTCTGTCTGTCTGTCTGTCTGTCTGTCTGTCTGTCTGTCTGTCTGTCTGTCTGTCTGTCTGTCTGTCTGTCTGTCTGTCTGTCTGTCTGTCTGTCTGTCTGTCTGTCTGTCTGTCTGTCTGTCTGTCTGTCTGTCTGTCTGTCTGTCTGTCTGTCTGTCTGTCTGTCTGTCTGTCTGTCTGTCTGTCTGTCTGTCTGTCTGTCTGTCTGTCTGTCTGTCTGTCTGTCTGTCTGTCTGTCTGTCTGTCTGTCTGTCTGTCTGTCTGTCTGTCTGTCTGTCTGTCTGTCTGTCTGTCTGTCTGTCTGTCTGTCTGTCTGTCTGTCTGTCTGTCTGTCTGTCTGTCTGTCTGTCTGTCTGTCTGTCTGTCTGTCTGTCTGTCTGTCTGTCTGTCTGTCTGTCTGTCTGTCTGTCTGTCTGTCTGTCTGTCTGTCTGTCTGTCTGTCTGTCTGTCTGTCTGTCTGTCTGTCTGTCTGTCTGTCTGTCTGTCTGTCTGTCTGTCTGTCTGTCTGTCTGTCTGTCTGTCTGTCTGTCTGTCTGTCTGTCTGTCTGTCTGTCTGTCTGTCTGTCTGTCTGTCTGTCTGTCTGTCTGTCTGTCTGTCTGTCTGTCTGTCTGTCTGTCTGTCTGTCTGTCTGTCTGTCTGTCTGTCTGTCTGTCTGTCTGTCTGTCTGTCTGTCTGTCTGTCTGTCTGTCTGTCTGTCTGTCTGTCTGTCTGTCTGTCTGTCTGTCTGTCTGTCTGTCTGTCTGTCTGTCTGTCTGTCTGTCTGTCTGTCTGTCTGTCTGTCTGTCTGTCTGTCTGTCTGTCTGTCTGTCTGTCTGTCTGTCTGTTTGTCTGTCTGTTTGTCTGTCTGTCTGTCTGTATGAAACTTTGGGGGGTTATAATATTTAACGTAATCACAAATGTCAGCATTTTATGAAATTTACTTATTTTAAGATTAAATTATGCGTACACTAAATTCAATTAGTTTGATAATTAGGTTATTTTTCTCTGTATTTAGAAGCTTGAGATTTAACTTCAAAAATAAATTTTATTTTGTACTTATTATAGACACCAAATCCGAAATTCTGTGCTATAAACATGAGGTCTGATTTCCATTTTAAATGGTAACCCAGAGATGAGCCTCGACTCAAACATTCATTCAGTGATTTTTTTAGTGAAAAACGAATGAAGTTTTTAGCTTAAGTGAAATGTAAGCTGTATAAAAAAACCCTTACCCCCTTATTCTCAAAGTTTTTATCAAATGCTCAGAGGTGTCCAAAGGAAAATAAAAAACGAGTGAAAAATTTTTAGAAATATATTTTTTTTTCTCATTTATAGTTAAGTATTATTATATTGAGGAAATAGAAATAAATTAGATGTTTTAAAAAAATAACACTATTATTCCTTATTTTATGAGCCAACAAACATCACTCAAACACCTGCCCGTGACGTAGACCAGTTGGGGTATCAGTAAAAAAAACCTTTTAAAAGGATCTAATTATCTGGCTAGAGCCTTAACGGGTCGTTTGCTATGGGTCTGAAGTGGCGAAGGGATCGAAACCAAAGTTTAACCAGAACGACAAAGGTGAAACAATTTGTCACTGTCCGAAGGGCAGCTGGCAGCAGCGTATTTAGGTAGATCAAAGACGAACAAGTGCCAAAATATTGCTCCACTGCCTGGCTAAGAACCAAGACGCTGGTTTTGTCAGGCACGGTGACGACGAAAATAAGGAAAAAAAAGTTTCAAGTAGGAGCAAAAGTTACTTAATTGCGAGACGGGGAGATCGCAAAGAACAAAAAAAAATCGGCTGATACTTACCACACAACTTTGGCACTTTTAGTGGCTCCATTCGGGGAAGGAATTAAAAATCATTTTGAAAAGTTTCGATGATAATGGTATTATTATCAGTTAATTTTTTGCTGAGAAAATCGGTGCTTTGGGGCTATAAAATTTTATGACAGCTAAATGGCTGCTATTAAGTAGGATGGCATTGATTGAATTTTGGTTATCGGTTTTGAAAGCTGATGTATGTTCATGGGTTTCTTTGATGAATACCCGAGCAGACTTCTATGGCAAAAATATAGCAAATTTTGCTATCACGCCATGAGAGCCAAATTTGCTCTCATTTTGCTTGACATAAGGTGGTACACAGCAAAAATGAGAGCACAAATTTTCATACTTGGTTAGCAAAGTAATACCAAATTTTGCTAAAACTGAGACCCTAACTACAGCTCGTTTTCTGAAAGCTTGGAGAGCACAATGATGCTAATATAAGGCATCACATAATTTTTAATGAAAGCAAAATTTAGCATCATTAGGCTTTCAAAACGATCTTAAAACGAGGCATCATTTGGAACTCCAAAAAAGTAAAATTCGGCATCGCTTTGCTAGCCACGTAAGGAAATTAATGCTTCCATTTTTGCTGTGTATCACCTTAAATTAAGCAAAATGAGAGAAATTTTGAATTTCAAGGCGTGATAGCAAAATTTCATTTAAATTTGCTCTAGGAATAGTGCTCGCGAAACCTTCCAAGTTTTCGCATTCAAAACCGAGTTGAATGATAAGCGGCTTTATTGAGTGATTTATTATGAAAATGGAAAAACACCGCGTGCAAAAACGCCTGAATGTATACGATTCATATGACATCAACCAATTTAATTTTTTTCCTGAGCATATCACCCGACGTAACAATTTATATTTTCAATTTACTTTTGCATTTATGATTGTTGTTGAATCAAGATGATAAATCATCGAAACTATCGTTCAAAAATTCAACATCTTTACTTCTACTTTATGACTTGTAGTACAGATATTATGATTCTAAATGTTTAATGAAATTTGAATGCATTTTTCATGAATTTTTTTAAAATAATTCATCTTAATATTCTGGTTTTATGATCTAGTTTCATACTTCGAGCTCGGAATTCTGACCATGCGCAAGTATTTTTAATTCCAATATTGAAAACTAAATCCGAATTGAATTAGAAGCCTTCTTTAAATTAATGTATCCTATTATAGTTCATGAAACTGATTTCGAAAGCGCTGGTTTGCATTTAATAATCTCCATGCACAATGTGTACATTGTACATAAATCACTATTTTGTTTTGATTAAAGTCGTTTTTACAGCTCCGATAAACTAAGCAGGTACAGCTATGTTGTTCATACGTTTTAAAGTAACAGTACTATAAAAAAGATTGAAAACATAAATTTTAATTCAGATACTCAGAGGGATTTTACTCTTCATGATTTCGGCGAATAAGATTTTTTTTAAAACTCGCACTTAAATATACGTCTGGAATCAAAATGAACATATGAATTTGTTTTTCTTTTGAATCGTTAGGTTTAATTCTTACTAAAAATAAAGTTCACTTCAATTCTTTTCAATCATTTATTCTAAAATCAGATTTATAATAGTGTAAGTTTTTAACAGGTATTAATTTTTAAGCTTATCAAAAATCTGCAGTAACTCTAATCTGTGAATTTACTTTTGTTATGTTAATTATTCAAATTCAGACATTACATTTTCTATCAACGATCGAAGTTTGGATTGTTCAGGAACCATGTATTATATTCTAATGAACAAAACGCCTGAATTTATACTATTATACCATCGATATTATTAGCTTGTGTCAATTTAACCAATTTAAAAAAGTCGAATGAAATGCATAGAAAAATTTGGCCTTTGTGTAGACAACGAGTCCATGAAGTTTCAAAAAATCAGCCTTTACTCATGGAACAGCTTCTATTCGCATTATTGTATCTTAGAATAAAATTCTTTGAAAGAAAAAAATATTGCGTAAATTATGTTTATTATCCTGTGGTTTTCTTGGATCCATGTAAAACAAATGGTTACACCTTCAGGACCAAAGATATTCGTGGGTTTGACCATGCTACAAACAATTGAAGCGCTTGTGATCAGAGGGGAGCAAGTGCCTAAATGATAGTTTCGAGAAAACGCTTCAAAGTTGTAAAGGTGCTCGATTTTTTCATGTATTTTTCGAATTCGAGCAGCTTTAAGTCAATCAAAAAAGTATTCAAAAGAATTATAAAAAATCTGAGTTTTGCACCAGATGTACATTGAAACATGAAGTTCGTTAAGTAGACCTAACTCTAATCAAATGATTTTGGCACTTGCATCCCTCTGATCCTGAGGGCCTCAATTCATCAAGCACAATAAATTTTGTCTTTTTAAATTACTCAGTCACGTCTTTGGTGTAAAGTAATAAAAATTTTAGCGAATGAAATTCCAATTGCTGAGATTTTTATGTCTCCCTTTCAAGTTTAAGTAATAAGCTCATTATTTAGTTTACCGGTAAATTAGTTAGCAATACTGGCAAAATAGTATCTCTTCGAAAGTTTTTATAAATTCTCAATTTATTAAGTGTGATGAGTGGTCAATGGTTTGTCGTAGTTTAGAATGTTTTTCTGGTAATCTTAGGCACTTACCTGTGTAGCAGCTGATTTTACCTAGGTGAACATTACTCTACTGCACTTCCGTCGAATACCTTCCAAAACAAAACGTGCGTTCGTCGTTTCCTCTCATGTAGAATCAGGGATTTCAGGGATTTCAGGGAGTACAGAACCACAGCTATTCCTTGCTTTAGGCCGATGAGCTCAATACCCGGAGTTTCTTGCTTTGACTTTATTTTGATCTGGAATTCTGTGCGTTCAGCTTTAGTCAGGGCCAGCCAGGTTTCGAGCGGGAGAGCGGCAACGATATCTGGAACACTGTTTGGATGACTGAATACTACCCATCTGGTTACTCGTCGTAGTTGTGCCAACATAGAAGCTAGCGGTTCTTTTTAATTTCCACTTCACCGAACTCACGATGGTAGAAGCAACTCGCATTTGCACTTTACTGCAAGATTGTTTGTTTACGTTCCTACACGCTTACAAATTTAAACTAAGCATTGGACAAAATCGAGGAACTTTTTAATTCCTATAAATCTTTTTCTTTTTTTTCAATAATTTTTCAAAATAATATTTTAAAACGCTAATATCAATAAGAATTTCTGAAGCAAAAATATTACCATAAACTTTCTCATTGCGAATAACCAAGTATTTATTGAATTTTCTATCTTCATGATGATAAAAAAAAACCTTTGAAATTAAAACAAATTCTTTTAATCAATTTTTTTTTAAGTTCAAAGAATAAATCATTTCTTTTCAAAAATATTATTTGAAAACAGACTCATAACACATTGTTTAAAAAAAAAAGAAGTTTGTTTCTAAAGAGTATTTTTTTTAAATCAAAATCTATTCGATTTTGGTTCGAATTCCAAGTTTTCTCTGAGGAATTTTTCGAATTTGCATAAAATTGTGTATGCAACTCGTTGCAAAACTCGATTTTCTCCAGCATTTGACGCATTAATCCAATTCGCCAAGCCTCGATAAAAACGTCAAGTGCAGAAAAAAATTTTTACCACTTGTAGCATAAATAAATATTCCATTAGCAACTTAAGATTCAACATTTTGGCAACTACTTGATTTGAGAATGTACAGTCAAACTCAAAATAAAAGGATCACCTTATGAGCCTATAGAAAACAAAGAGACGAAATGCCACGATTGGAATTGTCAATTTTTGTCAGTGTCATTTTCATTCCAATCGAGCGAAAGACGGTGGTTATCTTTTGAATAAAAAATGTTAACAAAGCAGATATTTAACCAAATTATTTCTCAATTATTTCTAATCAATTTCGAACAAAGTAAAAGAATTGTGATCAACTTTTTTTGTTCATCCGGAACAACAGTCACAAGAATTTTTATTATGGCAATGCTGGGGCAACATGGTTGCATGGGTCACTAATAAACTACCAGTTTGAGCCACAGCACCCAATTTTGAGTTTGTAATCGGAAGCGTGTAACTGATTAGTTTTTAAACAGGATGGATCGTAGACAGCGTTCATATACCTAACCATATTTATTAACACCATGATGTTTTTTTTTCAAATCAATAAGTTATGTTACATTTTGATTTCAGATTTGTGTTTTTTTAAATTAAGGATACCCAAATAAAGCCTGATTTTACAATTGGTTTAGTTTAACAGCAAATGATGCTATTATTTTGGTTTTAGGTTTTAATTTCATAAAAAAAAACTGGTTACCTTAATGATGGCTAATTTTGCTATCGGTGTAAATTCTACAGTAAATTTTGCTTCCATTTTGCTGTTGATGCCTAAAATTGGTCTCAGTATGCTGTTAATAAAACGTTTTTGAAACCTTAGTTATGCCTTAATTTGCTCTCACACAAAATTCAACATCAAAAAATGCTATCGGTTTGCTGTTGATGCCTTTTTCAGGTCGCAAGATGCTATCAATTTTGGCATCAAAGTCTGCTCGGGTATAATCTTTACCACATTTTTAATTGACTTCGTTAACAATTTCTGTAGAAGAATTTTGAAAAAAGACTCGGTAGGCTGTGCTTGTGAGTGACGGACACGTTTTTTTTGCAGCTGAAAAATCATAGAAATATGAAAACAAAACTTTGAAGAAAAATCAGTTTATTTTAATTTGGATTGTCCCCCGGATTTTGCGGAAAGCAGGAGCACCTGGAAAAGCTGATGCACCTGGATTCAAATGATGCCCACCGGATCAGAACGACTAGATGCAGCAACTCTTCAAGTGACAAGGACATTATAAACCTATACCATCAAGAATGGAACCGAGGGATCCGGAATCGAGAAAGACGGATGAGTATTGTTTTTTTTTAGTGGGAGAAGAGGGGGACTATGGCAAAACCAGTAAATGTTATCTTATTAACATAGTTTTTACAAGCTTGTGAAATTTTGATTAGAAAATAATCTGGTTGGAATTCTATTTGCTGTGATGGAATACCTTGATTGACTTCCTTGGTAAAAAATTTAAATTCGAGAAGTGTTTTTTCTTAGCTTGAGAAATGGTTTTTAATTTAAAAAATTGAAAATGGGAAAGTTACAAACTTGTCCTTCCTGATGATGGCTTACAGGATTGAAAAGACATCGAAATACGGAACAAAGATAAGTGAACACTTCCATTTTTTCATTGGTGTACCGACTACATACAATCAAATTGTTTTTTTTTACCCACACAGAAATGGGACAAGAATTTCTAATTACAAATGATATAAAATGGGTTTTCACATTGTCTTTAGAATCTTGATATACATTCATCTCATAAAATTGTGTACAACAATGTTCAATTCTATATAAAGCCCATTCTTTCGATTGAATTTTGTGAAAAATCGGTAGTTCCTATGTTATTGATCAACTTTGTATGATAATTTAAAATGTCAGTTTAGATTCTGGGTCAGGGTTAATTATTTCAAGCAATTCAATGCATTTGCTCAAAACTTTCTGGACAAGTATTGATTTTAAGTGGAATTCTACAAATGGTTTATTTTTTAACGGTGAGAATCGATTAATATTTGGCATTTTATAATAATAGATTGCATTAGTTTTATTATTCATAGCCAAATTGATAGACGTTTGTGTACAATTTCTATGAAAGTTTTTTGTTTGATTATCTTAGTGAAACGACAGTTGCTAATTTTAACTTTCATGCTTTTGGGAATAAAAAGCAGCATTAACATTTTTGATAAGTTTTTTTTTTCAAAAATTGAAAACAAACTTTGTGGAGTTTTCAACCATACTTCAAGTCTTTTTTAAGTCGTTTCGATATTTTTGCGGCACTATGCATTAAAATTTTCACTCGAAATAAGAAACAAGAATTTTTAGAGTCCCTTCATAGTTAATTTTGGTCACCATTAAACTTAACATACTCAAGCCTTTTAATGAACTGAAAGCTTTCAATAGGAACTAATAGGAGTTAGGAAAATAATTTTTAAGGTTCACCGTAACACTAGTCAAAAGTGTCTCCCAATCAATTCCTTCAAACCCTCTCCCAACCAAAATTGTTTTGCTAGGATGCAGAGGTAACCTCGGTCCTAAAGCACAAAATAGATCTTTCATCCTTTTCTCTTTCTTCCAATCTATCTATTGACTACTAGAACGTGGCCGGCGCCGTTATTGACGTTAAAAGAGAGAGCATCAGTTTTGTGCAGTGTGAATGAGCTGCTAATCCCAAGCACCATTCATTTGACCTCTGATCAAAATTGATGGCCTCGGTCAATCACGGAGTAGCAACCATTGGCAATGTGGAACTTGTTCTACTGAGCCACGCCAGCGATTGTGGACCTCGAAGTGATTTTTATCATAATATGTTTTTTGAACAAGCAATGCATACATTTTCTACAACCAAGCACTTCGGGTTTTACGGTTTAAGGTGGATGTGAGTAGTTAATCAAGCTAAGCTAAGCTAAGCTAATTTCTGTAGAAGAATTTTGAAAAAAATAATGAAAACTGTCATGGCTGTACTGTGAAAAATAAAATGTTATCTAAATTGAAATATCAAATTTTCAATAAAAAAGTCTTTTCACATATTTCAAAGATCCTAGAGTATTCAAAGGCCTGTATCAATAGTATGAAACTGACCAGCAGTCAGGCAGCAATTAAAATTCCAACCCCTTGAAAATTTAAACGGAAATAAACCGAAACCGAAATGAAAGTCATATGTGGTTTGGTTACGTTAGGTCAGGACTCGGCCACAGACCAACCATGGGGGAACACTTCAAAATTCATAATGACAGTTATGATGATGCTCATGGGGGTATTCCGGTTCGCAAAATTTATTGTTTCTCCCCAGTCGGTTCCAAAGTTCCAACAAAGAAGCAGCAGAAATTGTATCCTGCCCAATTATAGTCTCCCCGGCGAAACTTTTCCTCTATATTACAACATGTAGCGTGGGTAGTTGAATAAGCAGAAAAAAGTTGAGGATTTTTATTGCCACTGCTGGTTGGTTGAAGTCGAGTCTTTGTAAAATGATGGTGGTCGATTGGGGAAGAATCCTCCTATAGCTACATGTCATTTTCTCCGTTCATTTTCCCATATCTGCCAACCGATATTCGTAGGATGGTAAAGCACTCAAATTTTAATAACTATCTCATATCGAGATGTTACTACCCGTCCGCATTGGTCCTCTAAAGTGTCCGGGGATGATGACAACTTGGTCTTGGGTGGAAGTAATCACCATCTGCATCTGGGAAACATGTGTTTAGTCTGAGGATTCATTTTAATGACCGGATCCTTCGGTTTTTCCGAATATAGATTGGAATTATATCCGCTCAATGGGATTTGCATAATCATGTGTGTGCTCATGTGAGATGGGCAAGGAAAAGGGCAATTCCCCGTGAAGAGGGTATCGCTATTGGCACAAATTGGAAGCTTTGCATAGTTTGTTTTTCGATGAAGGGGAATTTAAGCTTAAGTTCAAATCCAGAAGAATCTCCAATTATTATAAAAACAGCTGCGTTTGGAAGGAAGCAACATGATTTTTTTTGGAAATTCTTTTAGGTTTTATTCAAGATTGAATAAATAGGTCAACAATAGGTAATAGAAATTATTTAAAATTTTTATGAAGTGACCGTCAGAAAAGTAGAGAAATCAAATCCTGACGTGATTTTTTTTTATGTTTTTGATTGCTAAGATTGCTAAGTATTGGCAGACCGTTGATAAAAAGCAACTGCTTGAGCCTATCCCTACATTTAATTTAAGAAATAGTCATCAAATTGATCAAGTCGGGGTACAAAAAGCTGTTCCAGATTTGATTCTTATTTAGTTTTTGCAACATTCTATCTTGCTTTCAAACTAGAATTAGTAACCCGACAGAAATTTTTTCAACATATTTCAAGATGAAGAATATGCCATTTGGATTTTCGTTTCGAACAAAAAATCTAATAATCGCATTCTAATTTCACAATTCTTCACGCTTGAATATTACGGCAATTTTTGTTGTAGTTCTAGTAGTTTATCTCAGTTGAAAGCGTGTAATATTCACTATATTTGTTTGAACCGTTCAATCGGCCACATCGAATCGCGATAATCAGAATTTTAACGGTCGCCCTGAGAAATGAATAATGAATCGAAGCTTAATTTATTTTTCATGTTATTGTGGATTCAATTGCAAGTGGCACTGAAGAGTTGCTCCTGGGAAATTAATGTGTAGCCACGTTGGAATTCGTTGATAAACTTTATGACGGTCACCATAGAGGATTTACTAAGAAGTGTATTCGAAAAAAATGCAACACTTTGTTTTGTGGATAGCTTTTGAATGCATGGATGGAAATTATTTAAATTTTTCAGGAAAGCTATCTAGTAACGTGATAACAATCTGTCAAGTGGTTTTTTGAGACAGTTCGTTGACAAATTTGTTTGGGCAGGGTCGAAAAAATACCAGAAAAGTCCCAGTGGGCGACTCAAAAATAGCAAGGAATATACTATTCGACCAAAGTTCACTTGATAAATTGTTTTAGATGTCCTAGAGGACCCAATAATGAGCTTAATTAGAATAAAAGTGAAGATTATTGATTCCATGAAGTGAGAGGAATTTGAGAGGTTTTTCAAGCTCAAACCGATAATATAAATAGAGGAAGTGATAAAAAAGTCAAGTTTTCCTGATTGGTTCATCTAGTTGACAAACAAATAGGCCTAGCTTCATTTCGACAAGGTAGAAAAGCTGCTCACCGGTAAAATAAACAAAATACGGTGGTCAAATCGTGCGCAAAATATTCGGTCTGCTTGTAAGGATTTTTTGAAAAATTTCGTAATGGATAGCAAAACGAACTCTTTAGCAGTCATCTGCCAGCTTGACAACCAGAAATTTTTCGTTGACAAGTCTCGCCTGTATTTCCTGGAGATAAAATTCAAAAATTTATCTCTAGTACTTTAGGAGACTAACGAGACTAAAATTACAGAGAAAACTGCCTCCAAATGGATTCTTTTTCTCTGCAAATCACTTCAATAGGTCCAAACAATTTATACTCTGATGAAGTTGGATCTCATTACTCAAAAATTGTGGTGGAGTGATGAAAAGTCAAATATGTTGTTTTTGAGCCCAAGAAAGCAAATTTGTTGTTTTTGTCATGTTGTTATCATAGTATTGACAGAACTTTGTCATGTTCTAGCACATTTGTCAAATTTTTGTCATTTTATTGTCAAAATTTTGCCATACTTTTGCCACCTCCGTTATAATATTTTCAAAGTTTGATGTTCCCTGTATTTTATCATATGTTTTTATGTTTATGTTATGTTATGTTTTTATGTCACATTTGTTAATTTTATATTAAATTTTTGTCATAGTTTTAATTCTGTCATGTTTTTTTATCATTTTATTTTCAAATTTTGATCATAAATTGACATATTTATCAAAATTTGGTCTTATTTTTATTACATTTTTATCAATTTTGTCATTTTGTGAAATTTTAGTCAATTTTTTTCTAAAATGAAAAAAATGACAAAAATGACAAAAATGACAAAAATGACAAAAATGACAAAAATGACAAAAATGACAAAAATGACAAAAATGACAAAAATGACAAAAATGACAAAAATGACAAAAATGACAAAAATGACAAAAATGACAAAAATGACAAAAATGACAAAAATGACAAAAATGACAAAAATGACAAAAATGACAAAAATGACAAAAATGACAAAAATGACAAAAATGACAAAAATGACAAAAATGACAAAAATGACAAAAATGACAAAAATGACAAAAATGACAAAAATGACAAAAATGACAAAAATGACAAAAATGACAAAAATGACAAAAATGACAAAAATGACAAAAATGACAAAAATGACAAAAATGACAAAAATGACAAAAATGACAAAAATGACAAAAATGACAAAAATGACAAAAATGACAAAAATGACAAAAATGACAAAAATGACAAAAATGACAAAAATGACAAAAATGACAAAAATGACAAAAATGACAAAAATGACAAAAATGACAAAAATGACAAAAATGACAAAAATGACAAAAATGACAAAAATGACAAAAATGACAAAAATGACAAAAATGACAAAAATGACAAAAATGTCAAAAATGACAAAAATGTCAAAAATGACAAAAATGACAAAAATGACCAATATGACAAAAATGACAAAAATGACAAAAATGACAAAAATGACAAAAATGACAAAAATGACAAAAATGACAAAAATGACAAAAATGACAAAAATGACAAAAATGACAAAAATGACAAAAATGACAAAAATGACAAAAATGACAAAAATGACAAAAATGACAAAAATGACAAAAATGACAAAAATGACAAAAATGACAAAAATGACAAAAATGACAAAAATGACAAAAATGACAAAAATGACAAAAATGACAAAAATGACAAAAATGACAAAAATGACAAAAATGACAAAAATGACAAAAATGACAAAAATGACAAAAATGACAAAAATGACAAAAATGACAAAAATGACAAAAATGACAAAAATGACAAAAATGACAAAAATGACAAAAATGACAAAAATGACAAAAATGACAAAAATGACAAAAATGACAAAAATGACAAAAATGACAAAAATGACAAAAATGACAAAAATGACAAAAATGACAAAAATGACAAAAATGACAAAAATGACAAAAATGACAAAAATGACAAAAATGACAAAAATGACAAAAATGACAAAAATGACAAAAATGACAAAAATGACAAAAATGACAAAAATGACAAAAATGACAAAAATGACAAAAATGACAAAAATGACAAAAATGACAAAAATGACAAAAATGACAAAAATGACAAAAATGACAAAAATGACAAAAATGACAAAAATGTCAAATGACAAAAATGACAAAAATGACAAAAATGACAAAAATGACAAAAATGACAAAAATGACAAAAATGACAAAAATGACAAAAATGACAAAAATGACAAAAATGACAAAAATGACAAAAATGACAAAAATGACAAAAATGACAAAAATGACAAAAATGACAAAAATGACAAAAATGACAAAAATGACAAAAATGACAAAAATGACAAAAATGACAAAAATGACAAAAATGACAAAAATGACAAAAATGACAAAAATGACAAAAATGACAAAAATGACAAAAATGACAAAAATGACAAAAATGACAAAAATGACAAAAATGACAAAAATGACAAAAATGACAAAAATGACAAAAATGACAAAAATGACAAAAATGACAAAAATGACAAAAATGACAAAAATGACAAAAATGACAAAAATGACAAAAATGACAAAAATGACAAAAATGACAAAAATGACAAAAATGACAAAAATGACAAAAATGACAAAAATGACAAAAATGACAAAAATGACAAAAATGACAAAAATGACAAAAATGACAAAAATGACAAAAATGACAAAAATGACAAAAATGACAAAAATGACAAAAATGACAAAAATGACAAAAATGACAAAAATGACAAAAATGACAAAAATGACAAAAATGACAAAAATGACAAAAATGACAAAAATGACAAAAATGACAAAAATGACAAAAATGACAAAAATGACAAAAATGACAAAAATGACAAAAATGACAAAAATGACAAAAATGACAAAAATGACAAAAATGACAAAAATGACAAAAATGACAAAAATGACAAAATGACAAAATGACAAAAATGACAAAAATGACAAAAATGACAAAAATGACAAAAATGACAAAAATGACAAAAATGACAAAAATGACAAAAATGACAAAAATGACAAAAATGACAAAAATGACAAAAATGACAAAAATGACAAAAATGACAAAAATGACAAAAATGACAAAAATGACAAAAATGACAAAAATGACAAAAATGACAAAAATGACAAAAATGACAAAAATGACAAAAATGACAAAAATGACAAAAATGACAAAAATGACAAAAATGACAAAAATGACAAAAATGACAAAAATGACAAAAATGACAAAAATGACAAAAATGACAAAAATGACAAAAATGACAAAAATGACAAAAATGACAAAAATGACAAAAATGACAAAAATGACAAAAATGACAAAAATGACAAAAATGACAAAAATGACAAAAATGACAAAAATGACAAAAATGACAAAAATGACAAAAATGACAAAAATGACAAAAATGACAAAAATGACAAAAATGACAAAAATGACAAAAATGACAAAAATGACAAAAATGACAAAAATGACAAAAATGACAAAAATGACAAAAATGACAAAAATGACAAAAATGACAAAAATGACAAAAATGACAAAAATGACAAAAATGACAAAAATGACAAAAATGACAAAAATGACAAAAATGACAAAAATGACAAAAATGACAAAAATGACAAAAATGACAAAAATGACAAAAATGACAAAAATGACAAAAATGACAAAAATGACAAAAATGACAAAAATGACAAAAACGACAAAAATGACAAAAATGACAAAAATGACAAAAACGATAAAAATGACAAAAATGACAAAAATGACAAAAATGACAAAAATGACAAAAATGACAAAAATGACAAAAATGACAAAAATGACAAAAATGACAAAAATGACAAAAATGACAAAAATGACAAAAATGACAAAAATGACAAAAATGACAAAAATGACAAAAATGACAAAAATGACAAAAATGACAAAAATGACAAAAATGACAAAAATGACAAAAATGACAAAAATGACAAAAATGACAAAAATGACAAAAATGACAAAAATGACAAAAATGACAAAAATGACAAAAATGACAAAAATGACAAAAATGACAAAAATGACAAAAATGACAAAAATGACAAAAATGACAAAAATGACAAAAATGACAAAAATGACAAAAATGACAAAAATGACAAAAATGACAAAAATGACAAAAATGACAAAAATGACAAAAATGACAAAAATGACAAAAATGACAAAAATGACAAAAATGACAAAAATGACAAAAATGACAAAAATGACAAAAATGACAAAAATGACAAAAATGACAAAAATGACAAAAATGACAAAAATGACAAAAATGACAAAAATGACAAAAATGACAAAAATGACAAAAATGACAAAAATGACAAAAATGACAAAAATGACAAAAATGACAAAAATGACAAAAATGACAAAAATGACAAAAATGACAAAAATGACAAAAATGACAAAAATGACAAAAATGACAAAAATGACAAAATTGACAAAAATGACAAAAATGACAAAAATTGATAAAAACTGACAGAAATTACAAAAATTGGCAGAAATTAGACAAGAATTGACAAAAATTGACAAGAATTGACAAAATTGACAAAAATTGACAAAAATTTACAAAAAACAACAAAAATTCCAAAAGTTACTAAAATAGAAAAAAAAAAGTTAACAAAAAAGGCACAAAATTACACAAAAATTAAAAAAAAAACAGCAGAAATACATTTTAAATTTACAGGTTATGGCAATTTGTAAATAAATAAATTGTTGTGTTTTAATTTTTTTCCTGTTGTGCTCATATGTTTGTAATGTTTGTTATATTGTTGGCATTTTTTTACCACACTTGTCGTATTTCATCCAAAGTTCTGTAATTTGTCTCTTTTTAGTTTGTCATATTTTTGTCATAGTTCTTTCAGATTTTTGCCGTTTGATTGTCAAATTTGAGTCATAATTTTTTCATATTTTTGCCACAGCTTTGTTATATTTTTGTCATTATTTTGTTTAACTTTTATAACATTTGTCATATTTTTGTTTATTTTTTTAGTAATTTTTTTTTGGTTTTTTTTGGTATTGAGTTGTTTTTGACATTTCTCACGCACATTAACTGGCGTCCCACTGGCGTGTATGAACGAGATCGGGAAAACTAACCTCCGAAAGTTTCAGTTCAAAAATTGGGCAGCCAGCCCACGAACACGGTCGTTTTTTAGGTTAATGTTCCCAAAATTTAAAAGTGTTAGTGAAACGCCCTAAACAATGACACGAATACTACTAGCGGCAAATAAATAGGACGATTGCTATTGCTATTCAGGATTTCTTGTTAAATTTTTGTCAAACAGTTTCATTCAATACCCATATTGTAGGGAGTTCATGCGACTTTTAATTATTTGCAGAATTCAAGTTCAGTAAAAGGCGCCATTTTGGATTTCAAGATGATGTCGGACAGCAAAAATTGTTCAAAAGGTTTTCTGTTATTTTTTGGCCTTTACGTTGAGTTGAACGTTTGAGTTATTATCTATGTCATAGATTTTGAGAAATTCAAAATGTCAAGCCAGAACACCATTAAGAATTATAAATCAGAGCTATGATTGGCTTCTTGAAGTTTGATGTTTGATTGGATAGCGCTCAAACGGGAAAAAAGTTTACAGATATTAACCAACAGACAACCTTTTGAATAATTTTCTCATTATATTGATCTATGTTATTCCAATGAACAAAGCTCTCTAGGTTTACGGTAGTTTGAAAATCGTTAATGTTTTGGTTCGACATCATTTATTTCATTGAATTTCACACTGTTAGCTGTCGAATTGTCTCCCTGAAATACTAAGTTCAAGCATTATATTAGCAATCGTTCTATTTCGGTTGATTGCTTGCTCATCATAATGTTCTCCGGCAGTTCAGACAGAGTCATTACGCCCCCAACGCAAATCTCCGTGTAATTAAATTGAGTGGAAATTTTCCTCCGGTCGATGCTTTTCGGTTAGTGTCTTCAATAAGATGAATATTGTATGACATGCATAATGCTTTCAAACGATTCACCCACACGTAGCTATGTAGGGGAGGAGCGGGCTATATGCGCCTATTAAGCAGAGCACTGATTTAATCAAATATCACATCGAATATGTGTACAAAAACTATATACACGTGTGCAGGCATCTGTTTTCTATACATTGGAGTAATTTTTATGTAAAAATTTACTTCTGTTTTCAAGAAAACGATTTTATTATAAGTGTTGTCTAAAATGCCGAACCTCAAACCATGCGGGCTAAATGCGCCTATTTATTTTTTGAACAAAATTTCTATTTTTCGGGAAATATTTCCGTATAATTTCATTAAAACTGCTAGAAAGTAATAATTTCCGTACCACAAAGCTGAAGTTGTATAAAAATCTATGTATATTATAATTTTATGGAATAAAACAAAAGTTAGGGTTGCCATACTATGGAGGCAGTTCATCCATGAGAAAAACTTTATCAAATCTGTTTTTAGATATTCAATTCTCTCTTAAGATGTTATTCAGAGCTTAGATTTGAAGGTTTAATGATAAAAATCATTGATTTATTCCATTTAACCTGTTATTTTAGAATGGAGGCATTTTACAAACATGATGGGGGCATACAAAAACACTCTATTATTCCACTATATAATCATTATTAAACCTCCGCAAAAGCTGAAATATGTTTTATTTCTTAAGTTCATTTGAGTAAGAAATAAAAACCATCCTAGTTTTTGTTTTAAGCTTCTTAACGTATAATTTTTAAAAGTCGAAATATTACATCAAAATGTATCAAAACCTTGTATGATTTTTTAAATTTTTTTGAGTTTGTAAATTCATAAAATTCTTTCTTGCCTTATGTTCTAAGCATATCACCCTCAAAATGCATTGGTCAGATAAGCTGTCTAGTCAGCCATTTCATCAAACAGCCGTAGGGTCATTTAACCCGATAGGCCCATTTAGGAAACCTTTCCCCTACTTCTCTTCGTTGTTCGTCAACATCGTCACTCGACGAGAACGGCTTTTTAGTTGTAGGTTCTCACTCGAGGAGCTTATTTTAAAATGAACCCCTCTGTTTTCCACCTCCCAAATCCGTATGAACGTGGCTGCTGCGGAATTCATACATATTGTCACAAATATGGCACCTTCCTGCTGCTATTCGACACACTGTTTCAACACTGGCTTTGCATCGAGCCTATTGTCGATGCCATCCAAAGCTGAGCACATGAAGGATTTTGTTGTTTCACCTTTTTGAAAGAAACGCTCTTTTAGCTACATTATGCACGCCTCGTTGAATAAAGCACAGAATTTGCCTTCCCTCTCCCCCATTTTCTTCGGTGTGAGAAAAGTTTCCAGGAAGCAATATTGCGAAATTAACCTGAGTTTTTAGCTTGAAAATTTAAAATAAAACCATTACTGATGTAAACGACCATGATAGAGAGCATCTCAGAACAATCCCAATATCAAAAACATTTTGATTAGATTTCCAAATTTGGGCAAGTAGGTTTCTACCGAGAAGTAGGTTTCTACCGAGACACATCATCAGTATCATTGCTCTGTTGCTGCAGTTTTAACGACAAAAACGACGACAACCAAATCTCCCGCAAGAGAATTTCAGTCTAATGCTCGATTCCGAAAACTTTTCGGATCCAAAAGAAAAAGGAAAATGTAAAACATAAAAGATCAAAGAAAAACGGCTCACACACGCCGCCGAAACATTCCAGGTGCTGCTGGTGGGCCGGCTAAGCTAAAAGAAAAACTCAACAAAAGTCGCGAAAAACGCTCCAATGTATGGTAGACCTGCATGGAAATTTCAGCGGCAACGTTCAAGAATATTTGAGGCAAAAAATAAAAACAGAATTCCCATGAAAAGATTATTTGTTTCGATTGAGATGAAGACGTGGAATCACTTTGTAGGAGGAAAAAAAGAGCGTCCCTCCGGATGGAACGGTGCTTACCTACATCCGGATTTCCTTCCTTCTTTCAACGTTTGTTTGTGGCGAAAAAAAAACATACCTATACCGGAAAAAGCCCACGCAATTCACTTCCGACATTTGATTCCGGTGATGTGATAAGCGCGGTAACAGTCGTGTGAACATCATCCCCAAAGCATAACTTATCGCGAATTTAATATCTATTTTGACGGATTGGGGGGCAACTTAGCACGCATTATGCATTTCGTACTTTCGCAGGAAACAAAATGTTTTTTTTTTGTACGAAAAAAGCTTTAGAGATCATTGAACAAAAATTTTATCATTTACCAAATTTCGACAACTTTTGTTTATATTTACCTGAATGATTTTATATAATTTCTCTCATTCTTGTCCTTTTTCTTCGTTTTCATTTTAGTCAATTTTCGTCATTTTGAGATTTTTGTGATTTTTGTGATTTTTGTCATTTTTGTCATTTTTGTCATTTTGTGATTTTTGTCATTTTTGTCATTTTTGTCATTTTTGTCATTTTTGTCATTTTTGTCATTTTTGTCATTTTTGTCATTTTTGTCATTTTTGTCATTTTTGTCATTTTTGTCATTTTTGTCATTTTTGTCATTTTTGTCATTTTTGTCATTTTTGTCATTTTTGTCATTTTTGTCATTTTTGTCATTTTTGTCATTTTTGTCATTTTTGTCATTTTTGTCATTTTTGTCATTTTTGTCATTTTTGTCATTTTTGTCATTTTTGTCATTTTTGTCATTTTTTGTCATTTTTGTCATTTTTGTCATTTTTGTCATTTTTGTCATTTTTTTCATTTTTGTCATTTTTGTCATTTTTGTCATTTTTGTCATTTTTGTCATTTTTGTCATTTTTGTCATTTTTGTCATTTCTGTCATTTTTGTCATTTTTGTCATTTTTGTCATTTTTGTCATTTTTGTCATTTTTGTCATTTTTGTCATTTTTGTCATTTTTGTCATTTTTGTCATTTTTGTCATTTTTGTCATTTTTGTCATTTTTGTCATTTTTGTCATTTTTGTCATTTTTGTCATTTTTGTCATTTTTGTCATTTTTGTCATTTTTGTCATTTTTGTCATTTTTGTCATTTTTGTCATTTTTGTCATTTTTGTCATTTTTGTCATTTTTGTCATTTTTGTCATTTTTGTCATTTTTGTCATTTTTGTCATTTTTGTCATTTTTGTCATTTTTGTCATTTTTGTCATTTTTGTCATTTTTGTCATTTTTGTCATTTTTGTCATTTTTGTCATTTTTGTCATTTTTGTCATTTTTGTCATTTTTGTCATTTTTGTCATTTTTGTCATTTTTGTCATTTTTGTCATTTTTGTCATTTTTGTCATTTTTGTCATTTTTGTCATTTTTGTCATTTTTGTCATTTTTGTCATTTTTGTCATTTTTGTCATTTTTGTCATTTTTGTCATTTTTGTCATTTTTGTCATTTTTGTCATTTTTGTCATTTTTGTCATTTTTGTCATTTTTGTCATTTTTGTCATTTTTGTCATTTTTGTCATTTATGTCATTTTTGTCATTTTTTTCATTTTTGTCATTTTTGTCATTTTTTTCATTTTTTTCATTTTTGTCATTTTTGTCATTTTTGTCATTTTTGTCATTTTTGTCATTTTTGTCATTTTTGTCATTTTTGTCATTTTTGTCATTTTTGTCATTTTTGTCATTTTTGTCATTTTTGTCATTTTTGTCATTTTTGTCATTTTTGTCATTTTTGTCATTTTTGTCATTTTTGTCATTTTTGTCATTTTTGTCATTTTTGTCATTTTTGTCATTTTTGTCATTTTTGTCATTTTTGTCATTTTTGTCATTTTTGTCATTTTTGTCATTTTTGTCATTTTTGTCATTTTTGTCATTTTTGTCATTTTTGTCATTTTTGTCATTTTTGTAATTTTTGTAATTTTTGTCATTTTTGTCATTTTTGTCATTTTTGTCATTTTTGTCATTTTTGTCATTTTTGTCATTTTTGTCATTTTTGTCATTTTTGTCATTTTTGTCATTTTTGTCATTTTTGTCATTTTTGTCATTTTTGTCATTTTTGTCATTTTTGTCATTTTTGTCATTTTTGTCATTTTTGTCATTTTTGTCATTTTTGTCATTTTTGTCATTTTTGTCATTTTTGTCATTTTTGTCATTTTTGTCATTTTTGTCATTTTTGTCATTTTTGTCATTTTTGTCATTTTTGTCATTTTTGTCATTTTTGTCATTTTTGTCATTTTTGTCATTTTTGTCATTTTTGTCATTTTTGTCATTTTTGTCATTTTTGTCATTTTTGTCATTTTTGTCATTTTTGTCATTTTTGTCATTTTTGTCATTTTTGTCATTTTTGTCATTTTTGTCATTTTTGTCATTTTTGTCATTTTTGTCATTTTTGTCATTTTTGTCATTTTTGTCATTTTTGTCATTTTTGTCATTTTTGTCATTTTTGTCATTTTTGTCATTTTTGTCATTTTTGTCATTTTTGTCATTTTTGTCATTTTTGTCATTTTTGTCATTTTTGTCATTTTTGTCATTTTTGTCATTTTTGTCATTTTGAGCATTTTTGTCATTTTTGTAATTACTGTAATTTTTGTCATTTTGCCATTTTTGTCATTTTTATCATTTTTGTCATTTTTGTCATTTTTGTCATTTTTGTCATTTTTGTCATTTTGAGCATTTTTGTCATTTTTGTAATTACTGTAATTTTTGTCATTTTGCCATTTTTGTCATTTTTATCATTTTTGTCATTTTTGTCATTTTTGTCAGTTTTGTCTTTTTTGTCATTTTTGTCATTTTTGTCATTTTTGTCATTTTTGTCATTTTTGTCATTTTTGTCATTTTTGTCATTTTTGTCATTTTTGTCATTTTTGTCATTTTTGTCATTTTTGTCATTTTTGTCATTTTTGTCATTTTTGTCATTTTTGTCATTTTTGTCATTTTTGTCATTTTTGTCATTTTTGTCATTTTTGTCATTTTTGTCATTTTTGTCATTTTTGTCATTTTTGTCATTTTTGTCATTTTTGTCATTTTTGTCATTTTTGTCATTTTTGTCATTTTTGTCATTTTTGTCATTTTTGTCATTTTTGTCATTTTTGTCATTTTTGTCATTTTTGTCATTTTTGTCATTTTTGTCATTTTTGTCATTTTTGTCATTTTTGTCATTTTTGTCATTTTTGTCATTTTTGTCATTTTTGTCATTTTTGTCATTTTTGTCATTTTTGTCATTTTTGTCATTTTTGTCATTTTTGTCATTTTTGTCATTTTTGTCATTTTTGTCATTTTTGTCATTTTTGTCATTTTTGTCATTTTTGTCATTTTTGTCATTTTTGTCATTTTTGTCATTTTTGTCATTTTTGTCATTTTTGTCATTTTTGTCATTTTTGTCATTTTTGTCATTTTTGTCATTTTTGTCATTTTTGTCATTTTTGTCATTTTTGTCATTTTTGTCATTTTTGTCATTTTTGTCATTTTTGTCATTTTTGTCATTTTTGTCATTTTTGTCATTTTTGTCATTTTGAGCATTTTTGTCATTTTTGTAATTACTGTAATTTTTGTCATTTTGCCATTTTTGTCATTTTTATCATTTTTATCATTTTTGTCATTTTTGTCAGTTTTGTCTTTTTTGTCATTTTTGTCATTTTTGTCATTTTTGTCATTTTTGTCATTTTTGTCATTTTTGTCATTTTTGTCATTTTTGTCATTTTTGTCATTTTTGTCATTTTTGTCATTTTTGTCATTTTTGTCATTTTTGTCATTTTTGTCATTTTTGTCATTTTTGTCATTTTTGTCATTTTTGTCATTTTTGTCATTTTTGTCATTTTTGTCATTTTTGTCATTTTTGTCATTTTTGTCATTTTTGTCATTTTTGTCATTTTTGTCATTTTTGTCATTTTTGTCATTTTTGTCATTTTTGTCATTTTTGTCATTTTTGTCATTTTTGTCATTTTTGTCATTTTTGTCATTTTTGTCATTTTTGTCATTTTTGTCATTTTTGTCATTTTTGTCATTTTTGTCATTTTTGTCATTTTTGTCATTTTTGTCATTTTTGTCATTTTTGTCATTTTTGTCATTTTTGTCATTTTTGTCATTTTTGTCATTTTTGTCATTTTTGTCATTTTTGTCATTTTTGTCATTTTTGTCATTTTTGTCATTTTTGTCATTTTTGTCATTTTTGTCATTTTTGTCATTTTTGTCATTTTTGTCATTTTTGTCATTTTTGTCATTTTTGTCATTTTTGTCATTTTTGTCATTTTTGTCATTTTTGTCATTTTTGTCATTTTTGTCATTTTTGTCATTTTTGTCATTTTTGTCATTTTTGTCATTTTTGTCATTTTTGTCATTTTTGTCATTTTTGTCATTTTTGTCATTTTTGTCATTTTTGTCATTTTTGTCATTTTTGTCATTTTTGTCATTTTTGTCATTTTTGTCATTTTTGTCATTTTTGTCATTTTTGTCATTTTTGTCATTTTTGTCATTTTTGTCATTTTTGTCATTTTTGTCATTTTTGTCATTTTTGTCATTTTTGTCATTTTTGTCATTTTTGTCATTTTTGTCATTTTTGTCATTTTTGTCATTTTTGTCATTTTTGTCATTTTTGTCATTTTTGTCATTTTTGTCATTTTTGTCATTTTTGTCATTTTTGTCATTTTTGTCATTTTTGTCATTTTTGTCATTTTTGTCATTTTTGTCATTTTTGTCATTTTTGTCATTTTTGTCATTTTTGTCATTTTTGTCATTTTTGTCATTTTTATCATTTTTGTCATTTTTGTCATTTTGAGCATTTTTGTCATTTTTGTAATTACTGTAATTTTTGTCATTTTGCCATTTTTGTCATTTTTAGCATTTTTATCATTTTTGTCATTTTTGTCAGTTTTGTCTTTTTTGTCATTTTTGTCATTTTTGTCATTTTTGTCATTTTTGTCATTTTTGTCATTTTTGTCATTTTTGTCATTTTTGTAATTTTTGTAATTTTTGTAATTTTTGTAATTTTTGTAATTTTTGTAATTTTTGTCATTTTTGTCATTTTTGTCATTTTTGTCATTTTTGTCATTTTTGTCATTTTTGTCATTTTTGTCATTTTTGTCATTTTTGTCATTTTTGTCATTTTTGTCATTTTTGTCATTTTTGTCATTTTTGTAATTTTTGTCATTTTTGTCATTTTTGTCATTTTTGTCATTTTTGTCATTTTTGTCATTTTTGTCATTTTTGTCATTTTTGTCATTTTTGTCATTTTTGTCATTTTTGTCATTTTTGTCATTTTTGTCATTTTTGTCATTTTTGTCATTTTTGTCATTTTTGTCATTTTTGTCATTTTTGTCATTTTTGTCATTTTTGTCATTTTTGTCATTTTTGTCATTTTTGTCATTTTTGTCATTTTTGTCATTTTTGTCATTTTTGTCATTTTTGTCATTTTTGTCATTTTTGTCATTTTTGTCATTTTTGTCATTTTTGTCATTTTTGTCATTTTTGTCATTTTTGTCATTTTTGTCATTTTTGTCATTTTTGTCATTTTTGTCATTTTTGTCATTTTTGTCATTTTTGTCATTTTTGTCATTTTTGTCATTTTTGTCATTTTTGTCATTTTTGTCATTTTTGTCATTTTTGTCATTTTTGTCATTTTTGTCATTTTTGTCATTTTTGTCATTTTTGTCATTTTTGTCATTTTTGTCATTTTTGTCATTTTTGTCATTTTTGTCATTTTTGTCATTTTTGTCATTTTTGTCATTTTTGTCATTTTTGTCATTTTTGTCATTTTTGTCATTTTTGTCATTTTTGTCATTTTTGTCATTTTTGTCATTTTTGTCATTTTTGTCATTTTTGTCATTTTTGTCATTTTTGTCATTTTTGTCATTTTTGTCATTTTTGTCATTTTTGTCATTTTTGTCATTTTTGTCATTTTTGTCATTTTTGTCATTTTTGTCATTTTTGTCATTTTTGTCATTTTTGTCATTTTTGTCATTTTTGTCATTTTTGTCATTTTTGTCATTTTTGTCATTTTTGTCATTTTTGTCATTTTTGTCATTTTTGTCATTTTTGTCATTTTTGTCATTTTTGTCATTTTTGTCATTTTTGTCATTTTTGTCATTTTTGTCATTTTTGTCATTTTTGTCATTTTTGTCATTTTTGTCATTTTTGTCATTTTTGTCATTTTTGTCATTTTTGTCATTTTTGTCATTTTTGTCATTTTTGTCATTTTTGTCATTTTTGTCATTTTTGTCATTTTTATCATTTTTGTCATTTTTGTCATTTTTGTCATTTTGAGCATTTTTGTCATTTTTGTAATTACTGTAATTTTTGTCATTTTGCCATTTTTGTCATTTTTATCATTTTTATCATTTTTATCATTTTTATCATTTTTGTCATTTTTGTCAGTTTTGTCTTTTTTGTCATTTTTGTCATTTTTGTCATTTTTGTCATTTTTGTCATTTTTGTCATTTTTGTCATTTTTGTCATTTTTGTCATTTTTGTCATTTTTGTCATTTTTGTCATTTTTGTCATTTTTGTCATTTTTGTCATTTTTGTCATTTTTGTCATTTTTGTCATTTTTGTCATTTTTGTAATTTTTGTAATTTTTGTAATTTTTGTAATTTTTGTAATTTTTGTAATTTTTGTAATTTTTGTCATTTTTGTCATTTTTGTCATTTTTGTCATTTTTGTCATTTTTGTCATTTTTGTCATTTTTCCGCACTTCCCTTTTTTATGTTTGCAATTTTTGTCAGTCCCTCATACAAACTTCATTCAAATTTATAGGAAAATCTTCTTAAAATGAGTAGGTAGATCTAAGAGATCTATTTTCCATGCTTCATCAACTTAAAGTAAATGCGTAATAACGCAAAGTCTTCATTCCGCATAATTAACCATCTACATAAGCATAGCAACAAGTGTGGTTTAGCGAAAGCTAACATTTGCTGGAACGATAACAATGATATTCCGAGGAAATCATTAGGAGAGGAAATGGTGCATTTCGCATGTACTAAAACCAACATAGATGAGCAGAGAGCACATAACATCATGCCTGTACCGGAACCGGAAACGCCTTTCAAAATCCGAATCACTCGTGGGGGTAGCAGTTTGAAATATCGCGAAAATATAGCAATCTTTGCCACATAGGACTTTGCACGGATCGGGGGGAAATTTTCCACCCGAAGTGCGCTGCATTTGAGTTTCTCGCCGCGGAACCACAACCACCATACCAAACCGACTTCAACGGACCCACAATCAATAGAATATGGCTGGTTGGTTTCTCAAGTATAGCAAAGAGAAAAGCTTACCATCGCTGGAAACTTTTCTTGTCTTCTCGATATACCCAAACGGTTTTCATCCCCCCATTCTCCCCAATATCGCAACCTATTGGCTTATTCTTTTTCAAGTTCAAATCAAGCCTGGGAAGAAAACTTTTGGGTTGCATGAATGGTTTCCTAGTGCTTCTGTTCTGGTCCGGTCTGGGAAAAGCGCTTTCAATAGAAGTATTTTGCCGATGCTATGGGGATCAATGAGCGAAATTGTTCACTAACCATTTCCGGCCAGCAGGGTGGGGAAATTTGCTTGCATATGGGCAAAACTTTTCACGGAAACTGAGTACAGCTGTTTACCAATAAATAATTAAAAGGGCCGAGATAGTTTCATTTCTGAAAAGGGTGATTCGAAATAATGAGAAAATCTACCAGCCAATGTTTGACATTGGTCGTTTTGTCTAAAATTTAAAAATTTAGTTTTTTAAAGTTTCCTTCAGTTAAAGTGCCAGATTTTAAGTTCCGCAGGCCCGTTATAGGAAGATGCATCAATCAAAGACTAGCCGGATATCAACCATATCGAGCCAGCGTAGCTTGTGTAAGTGAATAGAAAGCTCCTGTTAATTGACCTTGTAAAAGTTGTGTCTTGAAATTTGTTTTTGCCAAAATTTGTGAAAGAATTCACTAAAAACTTCGCAAATCCTCAAAATTTATCAACATTTAGTCGATGGCATTTTACCCTGTCAAGGTTTTTAGCAAAGATGTACCCTATCGGATTTTTGAATTTTTCTATGGATTTTACTCACAGGAACTTAAAAGTGTAAATGTCATATCTAATTCTTTTATGAGTTTATACGTTTAATATTTATCAAAGTATCTTAACCTGTTATTGGCCATAAGTCGTAATTACGACCCGAAAATATTTAATTTTCAATATCGAGGGTTCAATCATGCGATTTTGCTCCGCTTATTGGCAAATTAAAGGTGAAGAATAAGTAGGGGAGATTGGGGATACTTGATCCCTTTTTCTTATTTTCATCGTATCTTTTGGGATCAATTTTTCAGATCGCCGTCTTTTTCATTTTCTGACAGCGTGTAATTGTAAAGTTTATATGCTGCAATAGTTAGACAAATATATTTTTTTGGTTCAAGTGAACGCATAACATACATTTTGATTTTTTTTCTTAAAATAATTGAGTATATACTATTACTTTGAAAATGTAGCATTTAGAAGTTCTCATTCTACTCTAAAGATTGACATATTGGAATAAATAATTTTTTTATAACTTTTTCGTGCGGGAAACATTTTAAAATGATAAAAAAAAGATCTTAAAGCTACATTGTTAGATTTTTCAAACAAAGTGAAATAACTCAAAAAATATATTTTTTTAAATTTTTTTGAGATAACAAGTTTGTTGTTTTTTTTCTATTAGACAATTTTTTTTAGAATATTTGATCTATGTAAGACATTCCAGTTGATGTAGCTGAGGAACCAAGTGTCTTCAGGGATCAAGTATTAAGTATCCTTGTTCTTCCTACACATTTTTCATTTTTTTTCGTGCACTTCATCCCCCTAACTTTCCTTCCAACTGGAATGTTTAAATGCCATTTTTAAGAATGAGTCAAAATGAATCCATAGTTATTTTCTTATAAAGTACAGAACTTTCTTTTGTAAATAACTTTTAAATCCGTTGATGAAAATTGATGAAAGTTGATGAAATTTTTGTTAAACTACCTAGTAATGTAATGTTTAAAGGTGTAAAATTTTATAGTGATCTGTCAAGTGGTTTTTGAGATAACGTACGAGCTCTTCAACGTAAATAAATATAATTTCTTTTAGACCCCCTGTTTCCCCCCTGGGCTGTTTGAGCCACCGCACTCTTCAGAAAATGCCTGCTTTTACCGTAAAATTCCTTTGTTTCGGCAGTGTGGACTGTATTTTGGGCTTAGGTAAAATTCCTAACTTTAGATTCGTAGAATGAACAAGAACACAAACTTTACTTAAACAATTCTCTATATTACTCTTTACATGTCTTAAAGCGATAGCATATAACACGCGCGGAATCTTAAATGCAAGTGACTAACCTCGCTGTGCAAGGCTGTATTTATACGCGTATCGAACCTTCTGGAATCTTCCGGGAACGCAAGCTTATGAATAGATGGATGATTCTGGAACTTTCTAACATTATGAATTGTGTGGAACCAAACAGAATATCCAGAACGTTCAAAAGCACGTAGGGGTTACATATACTAGAACCTCTAGAATATCCTAGAAATAAATAATTCTTCAAGCTCATGACAATTGGCTCGAACACCCTTATATTTAACAAATAATTCAGAAAATGGCATGTTACTACTTGAAAACTTGGAACCAAATGACTTGTTTTAACCGTGATTCGTAATTCCCCTTTAAATGGGGAAAAAAGAGTAAAGGGTATCTTTATCAAACTTGACAATCATTATCCTTCTGAAATTGTTGGATGTTTGGGAAATCAATTCAAATAACTCTCAGCGACTAGAAACTACAGTTCCCATTTCCAAGCCCAAAAAGAACGTGCAACCAACTTTCATCACATGCAATACATCGACGAAGACTACACCCAACCTTTTTCAATGAATGAATTTCTTTTCGCTTTCCTAAACTCCAAAGGATAATCAGCCGGCCCCTGTTCTATTGGATGTTAAAAGCCTTCCGCTTCCAGCTAAGTCAGTCAGTCAGCTTCTCGAAGCTTTCAACCGACTGTGGAATGAAGGTGATTTTCTCGCTATTTGGAAAACAAGTCCTGTAGTGCCTATACCAAAAACTATCAGCTTCACTTGTTGCCCCTCCAAAATCCTGGAACGAATGGTGAATCAACGACTTGTAACTATTCAATAAGCGAATAAACTGTTGGACAAACGCCAGCATGCATTTCGCCGAAGATATGGAATAGGTACATACCTTGCAGATCTGGGAGAAATAATCTACGATGCTTTTACTAACAATCACCACGTCGATATCGCATCGCTCGACCTATCAAAAGCATACAACCGTACATGGAAAGAAGGGATCTTGAGACAATCTGCTTTCTTGGGGATTGGCGGAGAATTTGATAAATTTAAAAAAAAAATCTAATCGCACATTTCGTGTCATCTTAGGAACATCATATTTTTCAATTAAAAAAGAAAAAAATTGGGTTGCTCAGAGGTTGCTACTCACTGTCACATTATTTTTGATAGCAACAAACACTATTTTTAAAAACCTTAAAAAAGGAGTCGGTATCTTAGTATATGCAGACGACATTTTGATTGTCGTAACGGATCGTAAGAATCAAATCTAATAGAAGGAAGCTACAAACAGCTGTGAGCAAGATATCAAAATGGTCCAAACTTATGGGTTTTACGATGGCTCCAGAGAAATGTCTCAGGAGCCACTTTTGCCTTGAAAATCATATTCCCTGGAAGCTCAAAATCGAGCTGGACGGAGTACCAATTCCATATAAGAAAGAACCTGAAATCCTAGGCATAACCCTTGACAAACGTTTGAACTTTGACTCACATTGCAGAAAGGCGAAACAGGAAATGAAAAGCCGTGTACGTCTCATTGAAATGGTTAGTTACAAGCGTACTGTATCCAACTGCAACACTATTTAAAATGTTGGAAATAGCATAGTCACCAGCAAATTTCTATATGGAATAGGAATAACTTGTCATTCCTGCGAAAAAAAAATGTATCTTTACTAGGCCCATGGGATTCTCCAACTTCTTCAAGAGACGAACCAGGCAAAGGCTCTCTCAAAATATAGAAAAAAAACTTTAATTCCCATTTATTTATTTTTTTAAAAAGACATACACCGTCTTAGCCGATTTAGGCTTTACAGACTGAATAAATGACGTGGACAACTTAAGATTAACATTTAACACCCAGTACCGAGATGGGAATCGAACCCATGCCATCAGTGGACCAGCGATTACCGTCTTACCACGCTAACCACTCGACCACCGAGACGTACAAGTATTCTACAGAAAAACATTGTCAAATTTCCAATTTGAAGGAGCGTGTGGTGGTTTAAATAGATTTTATTCAATGCCTCAGGAAAAATTACACAAAATAGGTCTTATTTGAGTGTAAAACTGCCATAGTTACAATATCTGATGCTTGCAGTGTGGCTCAAACAGATTTCATTCAATGTTTCGAGAATAATCACACTAGATAAGTCTCATTTGGTATAACATTTTCAAGTCTGAACATGCTTTTTTCGGCATAATTTAAAAAATATATAGGAGATTTTGGGGTCAAAAACGTCTTATGTCTCCGTTGGGGAGCTCGTCGGCCGTCTGAAGCTTTACTCAATCGATTTTTCGGAAGGTTTTTCTTAAGAAAAGTATATTTTTATAGATTTTGTTAGTCTAGAGAAGCAGATATTGAATTTTTTCACGTATTATACACGTTTTCCCACTGTTCCCACTTAAATCTGTCATCCAAAAATGGAAATATTTTGAGAATATACTTTTAATTTATCAAATGTGTTTTCTTGCAAAAAAAATATTTTCAACCACTTTAACTTTATTCATTCAATAGTTTTGGTTTTTCAATAAGCACCTACATAAGCGTACATGAATAAAATCGTGTGAAGCATTTTTTACATGAAATTTTCACACAATCTAGTTCAACTATCTTTCTAACACTTCTCAAAAGACTGTACAACGACTGAAAAAAAACATACAGCTAAAGGGAAAAATTGAGATTGCTTCGGCAAATTCATTGTACATTTGACAATTTCCATTAAAAATACGTTAAATTTGGTTAAAAGTATATGATTGTTTGATCTATAGTAGAAAAGATAAGGGCATAATGCTCTCCTTAAGGAAAATGCTCATTTGACCATACAAAACACTCATCACTGGATCGTGTTCAGGCACTTAAGAAGTTCGTATTCGGTTAGATATTTTAAAAGTTGATAGACTAGTAAAGATGAAAATTGTATTTTCAAAACATTTGCCAAAAGCTGAAATCAACCACTTGGGGCGGTAAAAGCACCATTAATCGGGGCACGATGGGCACTATCTGCCAAGAACCTAGCAGCGAATTTAACAGTTTGACTAATTTATTTTGACGATTTGGCCTAGTGGTACAGTGGTAAAGAGGTAAATCAGAAGACTCGAGTTCGATTCAAGGTCGAAGGGATCTTTTTTGCATTTAACCATTTATTTTATTTTTTTTGTTTCGATTATAGTCGTTTTACCAGCTTTATGGCATTCGCAACTTTATCAACGGTGCAGTTGGCGGATCGTTATTGAAAAACTTATGCGGTACAACTGTGTTGCTCTTGGGCTCGAACTCGCGGACATCAGCTTAGGAGACAACAGACTTGCAAACTGAGCTATATCACAAGCCCAGCATTTAACCTAAGGTTGCCAGATTGCCCGGTTTTATCCGGGTTTGCCAGGATATTTAATACTTAATTTAAGAATAGTCCGGCTAAGCCCGGTTGCCCGGATTTCATTGAAAAATGCCCGGATTTTGCCCGGATTTTGCCCGGATTTATTCACTTTATTTGGCAAATTAAACCAAAAAAAACAACAAAAACCTCCAAAACGAAATTTTTTGAGCAAGTTTTATTAAAATTATCATGAAAGGTTTTTTGGAAGCCTAAAATACGGTTCAAAATCTATCGATGAGTTTTGATGAAAAAAAATTTTTTTTTCATTTTTTTCCGGATTTTTGGTAAGGAATTTCTGAATTTTGACAAAATTTTCGCGGATATTGCCCGGATTTTTGGTTGTCAATTTGAAATCGAATGCCTGGATTTGGTCAGGTTTTTATATAAAAATTGCCCGGTTTGTCCGGCCCGGATACGTGTTGAAAAAATTCTGGCAACCTTAATTTCACCATTTATGATCGATGCATTTTGCACTATACGATGAGTCGAAGTCCTTTTTCCATCAAACAAAACAACAAAATAATGTTAGTGTGTTTGTAGAATACAAAAAATATTATTTTTCTGGCTCTTTTATCACTTACTTACTAACTTAATGATTCCGCGCCGATCCACCGGTGCATAGGGCCGTAGTAAAAGACCTCCACTGTTGACGATCCGGAGCCAGCGTCTTCACTTGGTCCCAGTCAAGATTCTCGTCGACAGTTCGAATTTCAGCGGCTAGGCATCGCCGCCACGAGTTTCTGGGTCTGCCTCTTCTTCGATGACCTTCTGGATTCCAATCTAGCGCCTATCTGCAAATCTCGTTTTCATCTTTCCGCAGCGTGTGCCCAATCCATCTCCACTTACGTTCCCGAATCTCGATTTCTAGCGCCCTTTGATGACACCGGCGATGTAGTTCCTCATTTGAGATCCAGTTGCCAGGCCACCAAGCGCGGATGATATTCCGCAAGCAGCGATTTACAAATACTTGCAGTTTTCGCGTCGTTACCGCATATGTGCACCAAGTTTCGCACCCGTACAGCAATACGGATTTGACGTTTAAGTTGAAGATTCGGATTTTCGTTCGTAGAGAGATCTGGCGTGATCGCCAGATGTTTTGGAGACTCGCAAACGCAAATCGGGCCTTTCTGATCCGGGTTTCGATGTCTTTCCTGGTACCACCATCAGGCGTTATCTGGTTACCAAGATACTGGAAGCACTCCACTTTCTCAACTTGTTGCCCAGCTATCATGAAACTGGAGGGATTTCCTGTGTTGATTTCCATCGAATTTGAGACCTGCTGCCTTGGAACTTTCGGTGAGGTCGTCGACTTTGCTCTGGATATCCGGTTGTGATTGGGCGAGCAAAACAATATCGTCAGCCAGGTCAAGCTCGTTCAATTGCTCCATTGTTGAAGGATTCCACGGCAATCCTCGGTTCGGTGCACAGTCGATCGATCCAGTCAGAATCTCATCCATTACGATGAGAAAAAGTAGCGGTGATAAGATACATCCTTGTCTCACTCCAGCAGTTACCAGGATTGGTTCGGACAAGACACCATCGTGCAAAACCTTGCACGAAAATGCCTCGTATTGTGTTTCGATGAGATGGACTAGTTTCTCTTTTATCACTCGTAATTATCTAACTTGGCAAGAAACGGTTGAAGAAATTTACGATTAGTGCAGAAAAAATCCACTTTTGCAACTTGTTGCATAAATAAATGAGATAACTTTTAACGATGGCTATTCCTAAAAAAACTTTTAATTCTAACGCTAGAATCAAAACCTCAAAATGTTTCAAGTTCATGGATGTATCCCGTTATCGTAGGACCCGCCCTGAGACATCGACAAAAATAGTTCAGAAAAAAAATCCAAGCTTTTCACTAACTTTTCGAACAAAGCTGTGATTGTGAATCGTAAGCGCGTGACAGAACTTCTGTGAAAAGTATTGTAGTAAGTACTTTCCCGGCATAGTCAGGTAGGAGTTTCCACAGATGGCACACTACACACATACATAAACGCAACGTATCTGCTATTGAAAGTTGAGACTAGTTTTTCCCTCCTTTCGTTTGAAAGAAATTTGTCAAAAAGCTCGGTAATAAATTAGAATGGATCCCATTATGTTTGGCACGGGAACTTTAAGTCTCGCCCAGACAAAAAATTTCATCAGTCGCTGTGAACTTGCTCCTTCTGGGTGGTACACCTTTTATGAGCGCCAATTTTATAATGGTCCTGCTCGTGGGAGACTGTTTTGTTTTGGGAAAGTTTATTCTCCGTTTTAATGTTTGAGATAGTTTTCAACGTGTTTGTTGTTTTGTTTTGGAGACCATTGAAAGTAAAAAAGGCAACCAAACAACCTGTCGAATGAGTTGGAATCAAAACCAGCTTTTAATTGCTGTCAAAAATCGTACCTGATGAACTGACACCGGTTTAGGTTAGTCCTTTAAAACATCAGACCAACCGGAAGTCAGCCTTTGATCTTCATCAGCCACCTACTAGCTTACAGGGTACTCATCAAGTGGCTTCCAAGTGGGTATGGAAAACCGCCACGTTTGATCAAATAACATTCGAAAAAAAAAAAAAACAGAAAACCAATCAATCCACCCCCAGGGCCAACATAGTTGATGTGTGGTCTTCATTTTCCGCTTCCGGTTTAAACGATTGCTTCCAGCAATGACTTCTTGTGTCTGTGATGTGGTGTAGAGATTGGTTGTGTAAATTTTTTAAAGGTACGACCGCACCAAATGTATTTTGATGGGACGTTTCTGTTTGGCAAATTTCTACCTACTTTGGAAATTGTTTGAATCGTCAAAACGTTATGAGAAAAAAAATAAAAAATGTCTTCAAAGACAGTTGATATATTTATGACGAAAATTGTTAAGTTATTAATCCAAAAAACCCGAGTGTAATGAATGATAGGAAAAAAAAATTTATTCAATACATTATTGGGTGCACTTCAATTTCGGATTTTTTGAAGGATGCATCGCTTTTCACTAGGTCTTAAATTTCCATAAATATCTGAAAAACAAAAAAAAAGCGATTGTTTAAATTCCATTTCTGTGAAGTAAAACTGGAAAATTTTTATTCCCTATTTCCATTTACGCCTGAAGCTGGAAAAGTGCTGTCTTTCCCAGGCGAACTTTTGGCATGAGGATACAATTTCGGGAATCTGATTCGCATTTTTAATCAATTTGCTGCACTGCTTTGTGTATAGCACAGCGTTTGTGTTGCATTCATTGGAAGGATAATTCCAACGGAATTGATGAGGTTTCAATTCGCTGGAAAAGAGGGAAGGGGAAGCCACTTTGGGGGAGAGCGTTTATTAAAATTTACATTTTCGCAATTTGCTTAACAGGGGGCAGCAGCACCTCATAATCATCGGTCAGCAAAACATGCAATCAAGCATCGCGATGAAACGGATGTTGTTGTTGAAGCCTTTTTTTTGGTTTTTTTGTCTGTGAACTCTCGTGGGGTCCCAAAAATGATAGAAAAGACCAACCAATAGGTTATGAATGGTGTTTTCGCATCCCGCTGCTAGCTGCTGCCTGGCAGGATTATGATGCATTATTGTTTCGGTTTGAGGGGGCTCAAATGGGGTTGGTTTGGGGTTTCGATGGTCGGCGGCAAAGTGGTTTCGCTCAAATTGATTGCATTATCTTTACATAATTATACGTTCGGTTGAAATGGAAGTCGGCTTTCAGCTGGCGGTTTTCGTAGAGCTGTGTTTTTCCCCCGAAAATATTTTGTTTAATAATAGCAACGCACAGTATGTCTCTTTTTTGAGTAATCAACCGTTAAACGAGTTATGAAAGAAACATTTTCAAATAACAATCATCGCGATGATTAAAATGATTCTTAGTTCGAGTAGGTACCATTGACAGAATTCAATGGAAAAAAGTAGAAAAAGTGGAAAAAAAATGGAAAATGGAAAAGGTGAAATGTTATATTCTTTGAGAAAAAATATTTAATAATTAAACGATTATAGACTACTTAAGCTTGCCAGATTGCCCAGAATTATCTAGATTTTCCCGGATATTTGCTACAAAATTTGGGAAGAGTCCGGCTCGTTAAAAAACCCAGATTTTGCCAGGATTTATTTGCAAAAAAAAACGAACAAAAAACTCAAATTATAATTGAACCACGAAAACATCTGGGCTGCTCTTAGACGACGAGGGGTCCCAGAGAAACTAGTCCATCTCATCGAAGCACAGTACGAGGCATTTTCGTGCAAGGTCTTGCACGACGGTGTCTTGTCCGAACCAATCCCGGTAACTGCTGGAGTGAGACAAGGATGTATCTTGACTGGATCGATTGACTGTAGACCAAACCGAGGATTGGCGTGGAATTCCTTGGAATATTTAGCATTTCTTCAAATCGATTGCGTACTGTTGGAAAAATTATTCAACAAACAAAATCGAGTGTCTAGTCAGTATGGTCAGTGAAAAAAAAAAATAAAATATGGTCAGTGAATATACTGTCTCCCAAACCTATAAGAAATTTTTATTAAGTAACTTCAAAAAGTTTTGAGTAGTCAGCTGGAACTGACGATCAGTGCAAGGAAATTCGGAATTGCAGTTTTCGGAAGAGCAATATGACGTTTGGAGGTTTCGAGTATTTTATGGAATACGTTAGAGATAAGAAATAGGGAATCCAGTTGATGGCCCGAAGACGGGCTAAACTAAGTTGTGTTGTTCGTTCACGGCAAAGGGTATAAAATTCGTATGTAGAATTAAAAAGAAATTGATACATACGAAAACGGGGACCAATTGGAAGAGCGTCAAAGTTCCGGGGAAATAAGCAAAGTGTAATCTGAAGAAAGTTTCTAGTGAAGGTGAGAGAAATAGCGAAGAAGATTTCAATCCAAGTTGTTCTGTGGCTTGTTTCTACTGTGTGCGGAATCTTGCAATTTTGGTAATAATTTGCTGGGAGATTTCAAATGAGCAAATGTTAAGAAATACGTAAATCTTTTTTATCGGGTTTTCTACAAGAGGAGCCTAGCATAGAAGAAGAAAAAGAAGAAGAAGACTGATTCTATCCACTTGACGAAAAGAAGCGCTTACTCCTGTATTGAAGAGAAACAACAAGAGGGGGCTGGAAAAACGGGGGGATAAAGAATGTGTAATGAAATAACCCGGCTTGCTTCGATCTGACAAATTGATCGGAAATCAATTGAGAGAAAGGTTCAGTAGGCAAACGGCAGCCGAAAGGGAAGTGGGTAGAAAGAGAGTGGCAAAGTGAAAAAGAACAGAGAGACTCTTGGATTTGAAAGCCATCATTAACTACACCACATTTGCGCAAAGTTTTTGGAGCGCAATCGGGTTGCGTGAAATCGATCGGGATCGAAGTTTGAGCAGCTACCAGTTGTTGTTGATGTTGATGGTATGATATGATGGTGATTGGTGCTATTTCAACAAATTTTATTCCATTTACTCCACCTTAGTTTGTGTAGAGATAGTTTGGTTTTATTTTAGATGCTGTTATCTTTTACGTTCACGTTCGCGAAAAATAGATTTGTATCGTGAGTAAGCGAGCATATATGCAAACAAGCGCCATTGAATCATCGAATTTGCACACAAGCTTGTGTTATGTATGGCCCGCTTGAGAGAACCAGCAGATATCAGTCGGAGGAAGAGTGGTGGAAATAATCCATGGAAGGGAAATGTGGTGAAAAAATCAGAAGGGAAGTGTGGTGAAAAATCAGAAGTGGTGTGGTGGGTAGTGAAAAAAACGAAAAAAGTCAAACAAGGGAATTAGAATTGAGGTGGCTTGGAAATGTAGATTGGATGAGCCGCTTGGAAAATAAAGGGAAAATTTTACTTTTGCTTTGAGTGAATAAAAAAGTCCAAACACGATAAATTTGTGTGGTTATAAGGTAAGACAGGTAAAGTTGCGGAAACAAGGTAAGATGCTGAGTGTATTCAAAAAACCATTTTTTTTTTCATATATCTAACTGTATTAGAATTTTCAATCATCTGCCAACTGTCCAGGTATATACACGGATGCCGGAATACCTGTAGTAAATCTATAAAAAAAATTTTTTATAAATTTTTAAATGGTTGTGCAGGTAATTGAAACATTCCACCAAAATAAACACCGACATTGACACGAGATACATACAGCCACAACAGCAACACGAAGCCATGGTGCCGGGTATGGAAAATTCTGCATTAGTAATACGCCGAATTGATGATCTCAAGAATGCAGGGGTGTTCATACTTTGGTAAAACTGCGGTGAATCCGTGCACCCATGGTGGATAACCAACATACAACATACAACATACGTTAGAGATAAGAAATCCGCCAAACAGATGTGAGAATCGCTGGAATTTTTGTTTGGTTTAGAAGAACTACGGATGGATCACGAAAAACGTTCAAAATCCGTCCTGATTGGACTCGAAATCTTAGGATAGAAAGAAAGACAAAATAAAATATTCAATAGCTTGATTGTCAATGATATTGAAATGAATGAATTTGATTTTTTTTTTCAATTACTTGTAATACCTTCCAGGGAAAATGAGGAAAACGATTTCTTACTCATAATTATCACACAAACTAAAAATGTGAGAAATTTAACTGATAAAAATAATCAAAACTTTCAAAACAAATCACAATTAAAGTGTTTAAACAATGATATTTTCGGTAAGTTATTAATTTTTTTAAAAATGATGTTTCTTATTCTGAACTAGAAATTTTCTTCAAACTAATTTCTTAGCAGTCTAGTTTTAAAATTTGAAATAAATATTTCCAAAAAGATTTAGAAAAAAAAAACTTAAATAAATGTCAGATCAGGTTAAAAAATCAATCATGATTAATTGTTATGGCAATGATAATAATTGTTATTTGTTTTTCATCTTGGTTTACATTTCTTTTCTTCATTTTCAACTGGAGGGTTGATTTAAAAATTCCGCTGTTGCGATTTGAAATGTGATTTTTAAATTAGGAAAAAAGTTAAAGGTTTATGTTTTTAGAACGACAAAAATTCAGAATGGAAAAACATTGACCAAATTATCAAAAACTTTCTAGAAATTTAAATAGTTTGACCTTAAAGTTCGATAAAGTTATTCCGTTTGAAAATTTAATCAAAGTATGAAAATTTAAAAGATTAGTTTTTTACCATTCAGGAAGGTTTTTTTTAATAAACGAGTCTTAACAAGTCTTAAATCAAGGGAGAAGCATTTTGGTGCCTATGTTTTAATGATTGAATTAATAGATTTTACCGTCCTGAGCTCAAATCAAATTTGGACTATCGAATTTAGATTTGGTGATATGAAGTTTCAAAATGTGTCAGTTTGAAGTGAAATCAATCATTGATAACTGATGAATTATCAAACTAACATCTTAGAAATGTCTGATTCTTATTTTGTTTATTATACTTCATTCAATCAAGGAATCATATTTTGATGATGATGATGATAATTCATGATCTATAAAGTAAAATTCATCAGCTTAAAAAAATGGAAAAAATATCATTAGGTAGGGGAGATAAGGGCATAATGGCCACCTTAAGGAAAACGCTTATTTAACCATAGAAACAGCTAAAAAATGTGCATTTCATTATTGTTTCGTGACCCGAATGACCCGGGTGGTTAAAAGGTCTCTAATAAATTATAATAATAATAATAATTATTGTTTCGTGTTCGAACACGTTTAAAAATGCATTTTAAAATTTTTTGCCTAAAGCTGAAAACTAGTCATTGTAGGGGCATAATGAGAACCCCTGGGGCAGTATAAGAAACATTAATCGGAACACGATGAGCGTTTTCTGCCGGGGAATCTAGCAGCGAATTCAACTCTATGAAGTCAGGTGAGTCGTAGATTCATCAAACGAAGCAATAACAGAATACTCTAGGTCTGTTTGTAGAATGCAAACAATTCACACACGCTCATACATTATGTTTCTGGTGCTTTGTTTGGCGGATGATACTTGATTTCATTAACGAATTTGTTTAAACCTTCAAAACGATTAGATTTTTGCTTTTAAAATATCTAAAATTCAATGTGGTTAATTTTTTTTCTAAATTCGTTATATGAGAAAAAGTAAACAAACAGAAAACTTCTAAAACTTCTTTCGCAGAACTCAAAATCACTTGAAGTCTTGAGTAAAGTTGACAATTGATGTACAAATTTATTTTAAAATGTCATGTTTCTGATTTAAAGTTTTGTCAAAAAAGTGCAGAACGTTCTTAAAATTGTTTATCCTTTTTTTCAAAGTTATTTAAATAACAAAAGCTTATGAAGCAATTGAAAATTCGGATTGAGTGCACCCCACTTAGTCAAAATCACGTTTCAAACTCATTACACCTCGGAAAAAAGAACATTTGGTGGCCTTGTGTAATTTATCAAAACCTTTTTAAATGATGTTGAGCATTGAGAAGAACAAGGAAAAAAATTAATCTAGGTTGAATTGGTTTTTAGAAGAATATTTCATATCAGCATAACATTCGAAATGACATAAACGATTTTTTTTAAATCAAAAATTTTATTTGTAAAGTAGAGGATAATAAATTTTAGATTTCTGTGGACCATCGTGAGAGAAATCCCTTACCCATCTCCAAACCTCCCCGTTCGCACGGCCTTGATGCCTTTTTTGTCATTGAAATGGTATTATAACTTACATACTCATACATGCAAATGGTATTATAACTTACATACTATCAAATGAGTTGCTTACCTGAAAAGAAAAAAAATGTAAGATATAACTTTTTAGTTAAAGTTTAGTTGAAGGTTTATTTGATTGTTAATTTAGATCTAATGAAACTAGTTATTTAAAATGGCATACGAACCATTACGTATATTTATAAAAATAAAGAGATTAACTTTTAAATTCGAATTAAAATTCTCATAACATCATCTCATAAAAAATATGTCTAGTTGTTCTTAAACTGAGATTCAAGAGGTCAAATTAATTTCTGAGCATAAAGATTAATTTGTATTTTGTAGTCTAGTTTTTGTTAAAGTTGATGTTCGTTATTCTCATGATATTTCAATATCATTTCTAAAAAAACAGGCTGTACGAACATGTCTTTGGTAACGACAAAGCAGAAATCATCGACAGATGTGTCAAAGAAAGCAAGTAGCTTAACCTCACAAAAAAAAAAAATTCCAACATATGTAAAAACACCTAAACTGACAACTTTTAGATACTGGTGAATATAAATCTAAAAAATGTAAGAAAAAACGGGTTTTAAACCGTTAAATTTTGTACGTTAAACACCAACTCCAACATTTTTTCTAAAAAGTACTCAAATTCATTTGTGAAATCTTATAACAAATATTCAAGACTGCTTTTTCTTATCATAAGGTCACTGACATATTAGTCAGTAAGCATTTGAAAATTGGTGAACTGATTTAAAACATTGTGTAAATATATTCATGTTAAAATTACAGTCTCAAATGATGATTCTTTAGGATCAAAACGTTCCATAATTAAAGAAATACCTAGTCGTTTTTGTTTGAGTTGACTGATTGCTAAAAAACTTACTCCCAGATATTTTGTTCGTAACTTTTGATTATACAGAGAAAGTACGAATAATCAAACTTTTGTATTTTTTTTCGAAGGTGATGGAAAGTCATAGAGAAACGTGAGGCATCAAAGAACGAAAGAACATTAGACGTAAATATTATGAATTTTTCGAAAAAGATACAACGGCAGGACTTGAACCAGCCGTTGTATGTTTTTCGAAAAATTCATAATACTTACGTTTTATGTTCTTTCTTTCTTTGATACCTCATGTCTATTACTTTTCATCATCTTTGAAAATTTGATTATTTTCAGGTACCAAGATGTACCAAGCGATTTCATAACATAAGAATTGAAACTTTTGTAGTTTGTAGTTTCCCCTAATTTTTTATTTACAAAAATTTCAAATTGAACTCAACACAGCTACCGAAAATCTTCGAGTACAGTAATTTTCTCTACAGAACAGGTTCTATAATATTTAGGGTTTTCAATTTTTTTTTAGCACGTATCCGGGGCGATCAAATTTTTGCAATTTTACATAAAAACCTGGTAAATTCGGGTTTTTTTTGAATATCTTTTGCATTTCAGCTTATTTTTCATTACTAGACATTAACATCTACTACCGCTGTAAATGTAGGGTCAGGCAATGTTGAAATTTCTGTGCAATAAAACCTTTCATTTAACACGGCCTGATCAGTGCACGCTCGCGGAATTCACTCTTATCCAAATAGATCAACCCTCCTGTTCGGAATTTAATTACGCACAATCCTTTGATTGGACAGCCGAAATCTGCGATATTTCTATTTAATGAAACGTACAAATCTTTTTCCCATTAAACGAGACAGCCATTGGGATGTAGAGATCCCGGGAAAATGACAATCGGACAAAACCTTCGAATAACATTGGCCAACACGCACGCACGAACCAGACGGTGTAATAAAATCGGATGTTTCTGTCCAAAGACTCAATGCGACCTTTCTCAGCGCAGTGGAAGCTAAGCTTTGAAGAGGGATTTGCTGTTCTTGTGGATAAGTTTCTTCCATTCTGAAGCTTTGTCCCTTGCAACCAGGTTTGGGAGAAATAAAATTTATTGAATTCATTCCGGTTCTTTTTTTAATCTCGGACAGAAAAAAGAAGATCAGAAACGTGGGGTTCAACTAGCAAAAAAGGTAGTTGTACCAGGTGGTGACCTTATTAGTCCAGTTGAGTTTAACTTGTAAATTATGTTTATAATCAAATATATGTTTGTTTCATCAACTTTTAGAGTTTCTATGGTTAAGGATTATTTTTAACCCGAATTGAAGAAAACAGTAGAGTCCAGTTAAACAAAGAGAAACTAAAAATTCTTTAAAATTCAAAAATACCTGAACAGTTTTTGAGTAGGTCAATTTCTGGTTAGTTTACCCTATAATTTAAGGTAGGTTAGGAAATCCAAAATCAAGAAGGTGACGGAAATCAGGAAAATTTCCGTTTTCTTTCAATTTTCTTTTTTTTTTGGTCCCTTTGTGCAAACTAGAAAAGTATACACAATTTTTTGACCATTCCGCCTCCGGGCTCGGACAAAATCCTTCTCAGGAAAGATTCAGGAGAGACCAAAAGACTGTGTACAAGGTAGGTCCATATCACAAACGATCTGGGAGTGGGTTCTATTTTTTTTGTAAAGTTCTGAAAGATTTATGCCTCGGGAACCTTGTCCCAGGCAGGGTCGATCATTGGAATGAATCGAACTTTGGCCTGTCGGGGGTGGGTAGTGGGTGATTGTCCCGAATTCCAGTGTAGAAAAGTGTCCCAAAAAGTTAACACATCATCATCATCATCATCATCATCAGAAGCAGAAGTAGCAGCCACGAGCTAGCAGCAACAGTCAGTCAATCAGTAGTCTTTGGGACTAGCTAGAGCAGGTTGATGAGGAACTTGATGAAATATTTTTTTTTGCACTGCGGTTGGCCTCACATGCTGGAGGAATTTTGGGATACAATTTAAAAACGGGTCGTTTGAAAAGATGACTTTTATGCTAGGGTTTGATAAAGTATATAGCCCGAGGAGTAACATGCCGGCAGGAGTGAATTTTCGTGTTCAGGCAGAGCTATGCGATAAGTATGATTTAATGGGTGTAACTTTTCGGAAGATTCTTGGATAAAGCAACAGATTTATTTGGTAGGCTAAGATGGTGAAATCATATACAGAAGTTGGTTTTCTGTCATTTATATCTATTTGAATATTACGGTTCCTGCTTTTCATGTTTTACGGAAATAATCTTCAAAGCTGCTTGTGAAACCAGATTTTTTTTTGTCATTTTTGTCATTTTTATCATTTTTGTCATTTTTGTCATTTTTGTCATTTTTGTCATTTTTGTCATTTTTGTCATTTTTGTCATTTTTGTAATTTTTGTCATTTTCGTCATTTTTGTCATTTTTGTCATTTTTGTCATTTTTTGTCATTTTTGTCTTTTTGTCATTTTTGTCATTTTTGTCATTTTTGTCATTTTTGTCATTTTTGTCTTTTGTCATTTTTGTCATTTTTTGTCATTTTTGTCATTTTTGTAATTTTTGTAATTTTTGTAATTTTTGTAATTTTTGTAATTTTGGTAATTTTTGTAATTTTGGTAATTTTTGTTATTTTTGTCAATTATGTCATTTTTGTCATTTTTTGTCATTTTTGTCATTTTTGTCATTTTTGTCATTTTTGTCATTTTTGTCATTTTTTTTTTTTTTGTGATGGCCCCGTAGGCCCATTTGGGTCCTGCCTCCACCCCATACGCTTCTTTAGAAGTGGGAGGGACATTTTATCCTTAGGATAATTTTATATTACTTTGAATTTTCTTATTTTGTACGACTTTTTTCGTCTTAAAACTCCCGCGTATGTCCATCACCGTACAATTCTTTATCTGAATCCTCGTCAGATTTACATCACTTTCATCGTATGATCCTTGTCAGGATTCGTCATAATTTTAAACAGTCTGTTTGATGTATTGTATTGCCATTTTCTTAAAAGTGAAAAAAAGTGAACATATCACACTATTTTTTATGCTTGTCGGTAGGTTGTTGAACATTTGCAATCCGTTGTAGAAAAGAGAGCGTTTGCTCATCTCTTTTTTAATATTCGGCAGTCTGAAGTCTTGTGCTCTTCTTGTGTTGTATCTGTGAATGTCGGTTCCGTACTGCAGGCCATCCATTAAATAATATGGTAACATTCCATTTTTCATCTTATATATAAATATTAAACTGTTATATGCAATTCTTTGTTTCACTGATAACCATTGAAGAATATCGAGCATTAAAACACTGGGAGTGTATCGATTACATCGAATCACTACTCGCATAATTTTATTTTGTATTCTTTGTAGTCGATTTGTTTGTGTGTCAGATGCGTGAAGCAATATTGTAGCGCAATAATCAAAATGTGGCATGATCACAGATTTAACATAAGTAACTTTTGACCAGAAAGTCATATAACGGCTAATTCGGCAAAGTATGCCATATTTTTTGGCGATTTTCTTAATTGTATAGTCAATATGTGCTATGAAATTCAGCTTCTCGTCAACTTGTATTCCCAAGTATTTGACCTGGCGCACTCTTTCGATGGCACAACCATCAATCAGCAATTCGGGGCAGACTCTTATTTTTCGATTACCAATAACCATCCAGTTCGTTTTATTAAGATTCAGACACAATTTTTTATGTTTTAAAAACTCAGAAATATTTTTCAAATCAGCATTTGCTTCTTGGATAACTAGTTCTAAGTCATCACCGCTCCAGTAGGAGACTGAATCATCTGCAAACAGTTTGAGACGACCATAACGTAGACAGTTTTTCATGTCGTTGATGTACAATATGAATAACAAGGGACCCAGGACACTTCCTTGGGGGACACCTAGATTATTTTCTCTATATCGGGAATACGATGTTCCATATTTTGTTCTTTGCATTCTACTATTTAAGTAGTCTTTAAACCAATTTAATACCGTTCCGTTGATACCTATTCTTTCCAATACGTTTACCAACTTTAACCGATCAATCGTTTCAAAAGCTCTCTTGAAATCCAGAAACACAGCAACTGTGTAACTACCGTTTTCAATATTGATCTTCCAATTTCTGAGTATCAAGTTCACTGCAGACTCCGTTGAGTGCTGTTTTCTGAATCCAGATTGCTCGTTGATCAATATTCCTTCTGATTCAATAAAACGTAGAAACTGTTTTTTAACTGCTAACTCTAGCACCTTTTCTTGTAATTCCAACATGTTTATCGGACGATATAATTTAGCCTCTCGTGCATTTTTCTCTTTTTCAATCGGAACAACAGTCGAATACTTCCATGTAGAAGGTATTATTCCTAATCTTAGACTCGTATTTATAATTTGTGTCAATTGATCACCTAGTACCGGTAGAGAGTCCTTAAAGACTTTTAAAGAGACGTTGTCGATACCAGCCGTGGATTTCATATTTTTCACGATTTCGTCAAATTCTTGACAACTTATTGTTTCAAATGAACTGAAACTTCCACCATTGCAGCCAATATAATCCACGAACACGTTAGAACTTGCCGGAATGCTGTCATGGATTTCCATGACACTGTCAATGAAGAAGTCATTAAAGTCGTCAAAAGCATTTGGACTCACTAATCGTTTAATAGTTTTCCATAGCAGTTTTCCATTATTTTTATTTCTTTCCAGCTCATCTTGAATTGATCGATTTTTAGCCAGCTTTATTTCACGCGAATATTCATTCCTTACCAATTTGTATTTTAGCAAACTTCTTTCGCATTTCGTTCTTAGAAACTTTCTATAAAGATTGTCTCTTCGATTTTTCATTTGCTTAAGGCTACTGGAGTACCATTTAGTACCCGAACCTGTACCATTTAGTACCGGCTTAACCTTTTTTTGAACCACAAGTGCATTTACACTATCCTTCAATAATAAGTCGAAGCGTCTTACTAACTCATTTAAGTCTGCGCATCTCAAGGTTGATAACCCTGCCTCCAGAAGCTGACGAAATACGTTGTTATTATATCTACTCCAATCCTTCACTATGCAATCGTTTTCGGAAACCCATTCGTTATCTCCAAAACCAGCATAAATATTTATTGTCTCATGATCTGATATGCGACAATCTGGAATGGTAACTGCTTCAGCCTTGTCCACATTAGTGAAAACAAGATCAATTCTAGTACTGCTGGTTACTGTTATTCGAGTGTCATCTGTAACAATTTGTCGAAACTCGTATGCCTCCATAACACGTTTCAAGTCTCTGCATTCTGCTTCTTTATTAAAGTTAATATTGAAATCGCCACAAAAAATGTTGTCTATTTCATCGACTACAATATCACTCATCCAAAGATTTTCAAGAGTATCCAAAAAACGAGCGTCATTTGCGCTTGGCGAATGGTAAATTCCACCAACGATGAAACTTTTCTTTCGATTCCTTAATTTTAAGGCCAACATCCAGTTCATATCAAGATAGGCATTCAATAAAACATCTATCTTAAATACATTTTGCACAAACATAGTAACACCACCAGTGTGTTTCGAATGCGAAAAACAATTTGTCATTGTATAACCTTCAATATCGAGTGTGTTTAAATTTGCGTCTACTGTTAAATGGGTTTCAACTAAGACTATAACGACAGGTTTTAGTTCCTCCACCACAATAACCATCTCTTCGAAATTATTAATCAATCCACAAGCATTGAGATACAAAATCTCAGAAGTTTTTTGCTATTTGCCGTAATCTATAAACTTTTTTGCGTTTGTAATCTTTCTTTTGTATAGCTCACAATCATAGCTCCAGGCCGAGTGACAAATATCTAACTTCTCCTCGTCTGATTTTGCTGTACGATTAAATTTAAAACAATTTATACACTTTTCATATTGAGCCGTGCATTCCTTCGTTTCATGGCTCGCAGCACATTTGGCACAACAGATCTGTTCTTTACAATATTCAGTTTTGTGGCCAAAATGCCAACATTTATAACATCTCAGCACACTTACTGCTTCATAAATTTTACATCTTTCCCACCCCACATTAACTTTGCCACGGTTAATCAATTTTGTAAACGTTTCCGCATCAACTTCGATAGTAGCAATCATTGGATTGCGTTTCCATTTGGCATTCTTCTCGATTTTCATAACTGTGATTTCAGAATCGGCTAAATTATTCTGTTTTTTCAACGAACTAATAAAATCCCGATCATTATAATTATCCATTTGTTCAAATCCTACTATTTTCAATTTAGGCTTAGCGGGTTGTTTTATGTCGATTACATATTTCGTGCCGTAAATTTTCTGAGCATGTGTCATAAAATATTGTGCCTTTTCCTTAGTCCAACACCTGACTAACACCTCTCCTGTAGAGTCAATGTAACGGACTTCTTTTACTCCTAATGCTACTGGATCTAGAGATGATCTCAATTCCTTGCGTGTGACTTCGATATCCTGTTCAGCGAGAGGTTTCAAACGGACAGTTTCTTCCAATTTAATAAGCGAATTTTTTACAACATTTTTATCACTTTTCGTAGATTTGCTTTTAACCGTCTCAATTTTCGGCCGGACTGATTCACCCTCTTTGCTACTGATTGTATTCTGAGCCACAGTCGATTTCACTATATTGGAATAAGAAACTGTAGGGACTTTTTCGTTTTCATCCAATTTGCGTTTTTTAGAATTTGAACGCAAGTGATAACGGACCTCATCATCTCTAACACTTGTTTCTGTTCGAGAAACTGCTTTAATTTCATCACGCGCAATTTCTTGTATTTGTTTTTTTAAATCATACGGAACAATTATTTTCTTATCCAGTCTATCAACTTTAGCATCAACAGCTTTTATCAATTTCATCAAGTTATTCAAATTTTTTTCAAATCCTGAATTTTCCAAACAACTATCACAAACAAAAACATAATTTTTAATTTTTTTCAAAAATTCGAAGTTTGAACCCACTGTGTCTGGTAGACAGCTGATGTGGAACGCTCTCTTGCACAAACCAAAACAGAGAACTTGGTCATCTGTCGGTGAGAATCCCTCGCAGCAGCGAGAACACTGCTTGGAACTCACTCTCTCACTATCTCGTTCATCCATCTCACGCACTCACGCTCTCAAACATAAGGGAACGACTTAAGCCGCTTCTCTCAATACTACTACGATGACGATCGTTAATGATCGTAATAGAACGAACACACATCAAATGAAGAAAAAAAAATACTTATCGGCGGTAATGGAGTCCAGTCAATCAAGCATTCGATCCAAACTTTCTTCGAGTTGTTTGATGCCGTTGACTTGCAGGAACCACTAATTCACCATGCGAAAATGAAAATGTTCACAATAAACACCATATACACAAAAAAAGATTTACATCCAATTTGTTTTTCACGTCAAAAAGGGATAACATTCAGCAGAGAAAATAAACACAATACATCAGGTCTACTGACTGTCTGACCAGTTTTGCTAGCTACCGAAGCCACAGCTACAGCAGGCCACCACCGGACCTTAATGGACTACCTTCGGCACATTAAAACTTTGTAGAAGTAAAAGGTCATTTCTGTCATTTTTGTCATTTTTATCATTTTTGTCATTTTTGTCATTTTTGTCATTTTTGTCATTTTTGTCATTTTTGTCATTTTTGTCATTTTTGTCATTTTTGTCATTTTTGTCATTTTTGTCATTTTTGTCATTTTTGTCATTTTTGTCATTTTTGTCATTTTTGTCATTTTTGTCATTTTTGTCATTTTTGTCATTTTTGTCATTTTTGTCATTTTTGTCATTTTTGTCATTTTTGTCATTTTTGTCATTTTTGTCATTTTTGTCATTTTTGTCATTTTTGTCATTTTTGTCATTTTTGTCATTTTTGTCATTTTTGTCATTTTTGTCATTTTTGTCATTTTTGTCATTTTTGTCATTTTTGTCATTTTTGTCATTTTTGTCATTTTTGTCATTTTTGTTATTTTTTTAGTTTTTGTAATTTTTGTAATTTTTGTAATTTTTGTAATTTTTGTAATTTTTGTAATTTTTGTAATTTTTGTAATTTTTGTAATTTTTGTAATTTTTGTAATTTGTGTAATTTTTGTCATTTTTGTAATTTTTGTAATTTTTGTAATTTTTGTAATTTTTGTAATTTTTGTAATTTTTGTAATTTTTGTAATTTTTGTAATTTTTGTAATTTTTGTAATTTTTGTAATTTTTGTAATTTTTGTAATTTTTGTAATTTTTGTAATATTTTTAGTTTTTGTAATTTTTGTAATTTTTGTCATTTTTGTCATTTTTGTAATTTTTGTAATTTTTGTAATTTTTGTAATTTTTGTAATTTTTGTAATTTTTGTAATTTTTGTAATTTTTGTAATTTTTGTAATTTTTGTAATTTTTGTAATTTTTGTAATTTTTGTAATTTTTGTAATTTTTGTAATTTTTGTAATTTTTGTAATTTTTGTAATTTTTGTAATTTTTGTAATTTTTGTAATTTTTGTAATTTTTGTAATTTTTGTAATTTTTGTAATTTTTGTAATTTTTGTAATTTTTGTAATTTTTGTAATTTTTGTAATTTTTGTAATTTTTGTAATTTTTGTAAATTTTGTAATTTCTGTAATTTTTGTAATTTTTGTGTTTTTTTTTAATTTGTGTAATTTTTGTCATTTCTGTAATTTTTGTAATTTTTGTAATTTTTGTAATTTTTGTAATTTTTGTAATTTTTGTAATTTTTGTAATTTTTGTAATTTTTGTAATTTTTGTAATTTTTGTAATTTTTGTCATTTTTGTAATTTTTGTCATTTTTGTAATTTTTGTAATTTTTGTTATTTTTGTAATTTGTGTCATTTTTGTCATTTTTGTAATTTTTGTAATTTTTGAAATTTTTGTAATTTTTGAAATTTTTGTAAGTTTTGTAATTTTTGTAATTTTTGTAATTTGTGTCATTTTTGTAATTTTTGTAATTTTTGTAATTTTTGTCATTTTTGTAATTTTTGTAATTTTTGTAATTTTTGTAATTTTTGTAATTTTTGTAATTTTTGTAATTTTTGTCATTTTTGTAATTTTTGTAATTTTTGTAATTTTTGTAATTTTTGTAATTTTTGTAATTTTTGTAATTTTTGTAATTTTTGTAATTTTTTTAATTTTCGTTATTTTTGTAATTTTTGTAATTTTTGTAATTTTTGTAATTTTTGTAATTTTTGTAATTTTTGTAATTTTTGTAATTTTTGTAATTTTTGTAATTTTTGTAATTTTGGTAATTTTTGAAATTTTTGTAATTTTTGTAATTTTTGTAATTTTTGTAATTTTTGTAATTTTTGTAATTTTTGTAATTTTTTAATTTTTGTAATTTTTGTAATTTTTGTAATTTTTGTCATTTTTGTCATTTTTGTAATTTTTGGATTTTTTGAATTTTTGTCTTTTTGTCATTTTTGTAATTTATGTTATTTATGTTATTTTTGTAATTTTTGTAATTTTTGTTATTTTTGTAATTATTGTAATTTTTGTCATTTTTGTAATTTTTGTAATTTTTGTAATTTTTGTGGTTTTTGTAATTTTTGTTATTTTTGTAATTTTTGTAAGTTTCTTAAGTTATGTAATTTTTGTAATTTTTGTAATTTTTATAATTTTTGTAATTTTTGTAATTTTTGTAATTTTTGTAATTTTTGTTATTTTTGTAATTTTTGTAATTTTGTTATTTTTGTAATTTTTGTAATTTTTGTAATTTTTGTAATTTTTGTAATTTTTGTAATTTTTGTAATTTTTGTAATTTTTGTAATTTTTGTAATTTTTGTAATTTTTGTAATTTTTGTAATTTATGTTATTTATGTAATTTTTGTAATTTATGTTATTTATGTAATTTTTGTAATTTTTAAATTTTAGTAATTTTCGTTATTTTTGGAATTTTTGTGATTTTTGTAATTTTTGTAATTTTTGTAATTTTTGTAATTTTTGTAATTTTTGTAATTTTTGTAATTTTTGTAATTTTTGTAATTTTTGTAATTTTTGTAATTTTTGTAATTTTTGTAATTTTTATAATTTTTGTAATTTTTGTAATTTTTGTAATTTTTGTAATTTTTGTAATTTTTGTAATTTTTGTAATTTTTGTAATTTTTGTAATTTTTGTAATTTTTGTAATTTTTGTCATTTTTGTAATTTTTAATTTTTGTCATTTTTGTCATTTTGAACGTTTCAATTAAAAGTTATTGAACTATTTGCGCTTCAGTCAAAAAATTAAATCTTGAAATTCATTCTTTTTTGCTCATTTGTTACTAAAGACCAAAAGTTTTGCTAAAACTTTTTTTTTTCAGATATATCTTACTCTTTTTTGGGCTAAGGTCAAAAACACAGAGTACACGATGCGACGCGAAAAAAGTTAGTTTTAGGTGAACCTTTGTATGTAAAATTCATCCAAAATTATGTTTTATCACGTAACTCCACTGCTTTTCTTACCTACGAAAAGTTTTAAGAAACAGCCATGCTTTAATGTTTTGATGGTAAAATGCCATCATTATAGTGGAGTCGATAAAGTATGGCACGTTAAAAGCTATTTCGGGAAGAAGTTAAAGTTTTTCGGAATGCATCGCATGCAATTCTACCTTTGTAACTTTGATATCACCCAAGAGAGCAGTTTTTGCCCAACCACCAAAAATGTACAAGTTCATATATGCGATGTACGTACACCCAGTTTCCGGAAGTACATTTCCACTCAATAACCGATCGGTGGGCTTCATTCGCCCGAACCGAGGATGATGGTTCGTGACTAGCGGTAAACATTCGCAGCTCAACCGGGCTTCATGTCTTTTTCCCATGTAATCCATTTCCGGTACAGTTTTTCATACGAACATACGAACGCGAAAAGTGATCGAAACATCGAGTGCGGGAAAGTGCCAAATGAGGTTTTTTTTCCCTTTCTTCCGTGTCCCTTTCGATTGGAAAAGTAGTAGGTACCTTCCTCGTGGTCGGATCCGCAAAAACGGAAATGAAACAAAATTGTATCGCGTGACCAAACTAATCAAAAGCTGCCGACAAATGGTTTGCATTTAGTGAAAGGGATCGTTTTTTTTTCGCTACGCGATACAGAAAACACACAGCGTGACTTGGCCAATTATTGGAGCGAATTCAGCCATCCTATCTGGTTGGGGCGTTTTTTTTGCGTTCGAAAATTGGAGTCTTTGTACTTATTTACCTTTGAACCTTTTTTCCCTTTTGCGGTGGTGACGAGCAACAAATTATAACCATTACGGTAATTACCGTTGAATACAAGCGCTTCATTCATGCGCTACGAAATTACGGTAAACATGCGGAAAACTAATAATCAGCTTCGATGGGTTCGGGGAAAATGATGAGTAAACTCTGCCCTTATTAATTATTTCATGTTCCTTTAATGAATATTTTAACCCCTTGTGATTGTTGAATTCATGGATCCAAAAACTTTCAACAGAATTCGACAGGTTGATTCACTTCAAGGCTCTCTCAAAACTATTAAATCAAATAGAAATTGAACAAAAGAAATCTAGCATATACGTTTATATTACGAGGCACCAAACACCATAATTCGATAGGGTTTGCCGCCACCCAACAAAGCTCCCTTCATCAATTTCTTATCACAAGTCAACCATCTTATGGAAGAACCTGCCTGACGTGTACGTAAACAGACACCTGTTGATGAGGAATGTTCTTGGCCTGGAGCCAAACCAAGCAGAAAAACATCAAGCCATTCAACATCCATATGGAAGAGTCTATGAAAGGAAAGCCATATCGAATTTCTCCAACAAGATGCTGCCGGAATAAAATGTCGCCGTGAAGGAGGTTGAAAGCTGCTTTCAGATGTCCTCTACCTCTGCTTCGGAACCGTTAGAACTCTTCATTGAATGTTGAGCAGACGTAACAACAAGTGAGACAGGACTAAAAATATGATAATGGCCTCGGTCATGGGAGGTAAAAGGTCAGTAATGGCAAGTAAGTAGATCTCCCACTCTTCGGCGGATTTTGTGATCCCAGCGGGGAGTAAAATTCAAGATATTATCGAGCAACCGGCATTTCGTTCACCACGTGAACGTGTGTGGGTGAAGCCTTTCTGAGTTGTGTTAAACAAACCGAAACGAAAGAAGAAAAGTATCACAGGAGGAGAAAAAAAACTCAATCGCCTAATCCTATTAGGGGACACTACAATAATAATTTATGCTCCAAACCTATATTTAGTCGAAGAGAAGTGGATTATTAAGTCCTGAAGCTGTGTTGTGTTGTGGTTGACCAGAGCGACGAGTGCCTGCCCGAAGCGCTTGGAAGTTTCCTGCTGTTCTGCCCATAAAAACCGGCGCCAAACGCCAAAGCTATCGGTTCACTTTGGGGTGGTCGTCTGGTCATGGCTTGGGGCAAACTTTAACACCGAATACAGCTGAAAGCTACTAACCCTTCTCGAGGCATCGAGACGAGAAACGTTTGGTTTTTTGCTGCTGCCTGCGGTTGTTGGCTTGTTGGAATCGTTTTTATGACGGCCACATGGAGATGGCAAGTTATTTTTATTTGTGCCCCAGTTGTAGCATAGAGAAGAAAGGTCCCAGTCTCCTCCTCCACAAATTCATTGGCTTTGCCTCGAGGCGTTCGAATGGAAAGTTACCGGATCCGATGCGCACTTCGTTAGCTGCTTCTGCTGCTGCTGCTTAGAAATGAACATTGGGACAATTGAAACCGCAGTCGTCAATAGCTTAATAAATCGACACAATCGGTCCACTCTCTGGAGCCACTCTTGAATTAAGAGTCCACTCTTGTGGAGGCTAAAGTTGATTTATTTGTTGGGAACTGTTCAACTAAAATGGGTCGTCTTGTTCAAACTGATGAAACAAAAAGAATAAATAGAAAAGTTGGCATATCAATTACATTATGCAGGACTGGATAGCTTTTGTTTGAACCAGTGATTGGTTAATGGAAGTGTACTAAAGTGTTAAGCCTAGTGAAGTGATTTTCCCTATCCCCTCATCTAGCTTGTTGAAGTACTCTAGAGCAACTAGTTTTATCTCAAAGTATCATACGAAAACTTTTTTAAACCTTCGTTTTAATGTAAACCAGCCATAAGTTTCAAGTGCTGTTGAAAAATTGCGAAATATTGAATGCTAAATTAGGAAATAATTTCGGTGTATGACCTTTATTAATTTTTTCCGCTCAAGTCACTGAGCCTTGATTACGTCGCATCGAACATCGTGAGAATTCACAGAAAACTGCTGCAAAAGTTATCGAAAAAATATTAAAATTTATGTTTTACATCCTAGTGTATGTTGTCCACACTACGAATATTCTTAATGGAAAAAAGTTGCAACTAGTTTATTGTTTGTTTATTTTTTTTCATACGACGTAAATAATGGAAGCTAACGCGAGAATTATTGTTAGAAGCTCGTTTTGAGAGATCATATGTTCTCGATATGTATACTCCAGTTCCTTTATACATTAAGGACCAAGATGAACATCCACAATTTGATACGCTAAGTTGTTTACTGAATAAACAACAATAAACAAAGTTATGCAGTTTAAACGAAAAAGGGTTGCCAATTGTATTCACGTCACCAAATTTCAAGCAATTCTGAACCATTTTTTGCAGCCTTCAAGTTTTATGTACACTTTCAAAGTGAATTTGGTGTGGAAGTGGAAAATTAATCCCAAAAAAACTAAACAATCGGATTTAACTTCAAACATCTGTACGCAGTTAGTCGATACACTACACCTGACTTAAAAAAAATACGATTTAATTGAAATTATAGCGAAACATATGAATCAAATGAATACGAAATGAATTTTTCGAAAAACTTATCAAATTATGTTCGTTTAAAAAAAAATCCGACCATTTGAAGGAACAAGCAAGACAGCTTTCAGAGCTTATATTCTATAAACTTTTCCAAAAACTATTTTTTCTGATATTTATTCTTTTTGTTAGAAAATTTCCAACTTTTCTCGTAAAATTCAAACATTTTTTTCCTTGTGAAATGTTGGAATATTTTATTTTTCGTGATTTTTCAAAGAATGTAATAGTTCTGATCTTTTATATCAGCACTATGCGTCGGACAATCGGCGTCGGATCCTTAGGTAGGGAGGTAGGTAGGTGAAAATTCTGTTAAACTTTTGATAAAACAATAATAGAGTTACAAGACCTCTATTAAAGCTACATCAAAACACATACTTTTATGGTTGCTTCGAAGTCACCAAAAAAAACCGAAAAAACAGGTTTCAATTATGACAATGGAGTGTTTTTTTAAAGAAACTCTCAACGAAACTGTCATAAAGCTGTGATAAAACACCGATAAAGTTTTTCGGGGATAGGAGAGTATATTCGTGGAGAGTATTTGCTTTTGTTTTGAAAAACGTCTAACGAAGCTGTTATGAAACTCTGAGAAAGCTTGTTGGAAAAAGAAAAATTATACTCGGCGAGAGTACTGGGAGAATAACTTGGCTCTGCCATTGCTCTGCTGACATACATCTAGGATAGAGCAAAAAAATTTTTTTTTCTTGTTTTGCTTAAAACTATCAGTTGCTGGTTGACTAAACGTCATGTTGATAGTCGATTTGTTTTAGTTTCGATTACAATCGTTTTACCATCTTTATGGCGTTCGTGACATTATATCAACCTTGCAGTTGGCGGACAGTTATTGAAATACTTAACCGGTAAAACTGTGATCGATGTTTACTCTTGGGCTCGAGCTCACGGAAATCGGCTCAAGAGGTAACTTGCAAGTCAGCTTTATCACAAGCCGATTGGTGGTCGAAAATGAACGACGCTATCATCCAGCAAGAAACTTGAAAATCGCAATATTTCAATGTTTGTGTATAACACAAGGAAACAGAATTTATAGTGTCTATGTTTTAATAACTGATTTCGGAAGATTTTGTCGTCTTGAATTCGAAACATTTGATTTCATCCATCCCCTCTAGTCTAGGTAATATGATGTGGGGATTTTTAATACCTAACTGAAAAACAAATAAACCTAAAAGAAAACTAAAAGTTGGTTTAAATCAATTTGAATTTAATTTATGGAATCCAGAAAACAGAACTTGCCTATACGTTCTTGTCACAGAGGTACAACGCTATAAAAATAAAAATTCTTCAATTTTTGGAAACTTGAATAGATACGATTACAAGTTTTTCTGACAACAATCAAGGAAGATTTAGAGTGTTTGATATTGAAGATTTCACCTTATTGAAAACTGCGAAACGATTTAACTAATGGTTTCTTTAATTTCAAATATTCATTTTTTTTTTAAATTTCCTTAAAAAAGTTTTTTTTGTAGATTTGGGAAAAATATCAAGAAGAAACCTTCAATAACTTTTTCTCATAAGTCAAAATAAATCGGGTCTTGAGGAAAGTTTGAACCTTTATTTTCAAAGTATTTTCAAAGTATTTTTGATGTTCAACAGTCTCGCCAAAAAGTGCATAAATTTATTTGATGAATTTTTACCTATTTTCAAAAGGTATCTCGAAAACAAGACCTAATGGAATTTTTTTTTTAATTTTGTCAAAATTTCCGTGGTTTGCAGATTTGGGTTAAGTTATCTAAAAAAAAAATCAAAAACTTTTTCTTAGAAGACAAAATCACTTGAGGTATTCAGTATTGTTCATTTTTTTTCAAAATATTTGTGATGTTCTACAGTCTCGCCAATCGCAAATAAGTTTAGTGTCGATTATTTAAATTAACTTTCTCTGAAGAACAAAGCCAGGAGATTAGATGCATAAGTAAGAAAAGAATGTTTATCCGTTTATTTATCGAAATATTTCCTTTCGAAGATTAATTACTCGAAAACAATATCATTATATAAAATGTTGAAAATAAATTTGCTTTCAAAGCTCATTCCGTAGTTTTAAGCGAGTTTTGAGGACTAGTTCATAAGATCCCAAAAAATCGCATGTTTTATGGAAGCTTATATATTAGCTTCAGATATAGGTGTGTTGTTTGTTGGGAGCATAATTGCTAAAGAAAATTTGGACTCCATGCTGAAATTGGTTTTCGTAATTTCGATCCGTCATCTCTCAATGCAATGGTTGCAAATGAGTTTTTTGTACACAGAAATGACATTTTACATTCCTTTGTTACTTCATTTCTGGTCATCGACCAAGGTTATAGCGCTTTTACTCGTTCTCTAAAAAAAAAGGAAAAATGATTAAAAAAATAAAAAAAAAAAACATTTAGGATCTTTTAAAAAACTTGAAAGATTTTCTTGCATGAGATAAAATTACAATGTTATTCATTTAACCATGAAAAAATTAATTTAGATTTTCAAATCCTGCATTTTAAAAATCATGTAACGACCAACTCTTATGGTCATAGCTAGCTGAACACAACATGCGTTACTATGACGATGAAGAAGGAAACAAACCTAACGCCAGAAATTATTTACATGTAAAAAAAATCACTTATGGTCCTAAGTTTTACATTCATCCATTAAAATCAATGAAAATGTTAATGTTTCTCTTTTCACCTTAATGCTATATTTTTTTTTGTAGCAGATTGATGTTTTTGAACATGAAAAAAGAAATAATATAAAAGAACGGGCTCAATTATTTTAAAGCAGTAACAACAGCACTTCCCCTGTGTTTCTGACGATAATTTGGACCAGCTTAGATGAAGTTACTTTTCAGAAGACAACCCGATCTGTTCCTACTGAATTTCACGTTTAAGTTGATGCGTTATAACCACTTCATTCGAAATCAACTCTGTGAATCTCACTGCAGCTTGAATATAATTCTCTACGTGGCACTGCAGTCCGTAGATAACTGTAGGGTTTTTGACTATCAGCCTTAGAAACACAATCCAAAAGATGCGGGTGCACAGTTACAACATACAACCTTTGCCCAAACGACTTCTCACACGAATTTTCAACAATTTTGCTATATTTTTTAATAGAAAATTGAAAATCTATAGATTTTTTATTCTAAAATTTTTGATCAAATTTTGACAACCGAAAAATGAATACGAGTTGGTGGTTCAGCACACGCCTACTCTCACTCAATTCTCCAGTTCTTTTAAAAATAAACTTTTAAAACACTTTGTACACTTATTTCTAAGAGCAAGTTCACTGGTTTTGGGAAAAAGTGGTAGAAATTTTGACATTTTGAAAATTTTACCATGCAAAAATGTTTTCAAGAGCTTTGGGCGTTGTATTTTTTACAGCACTGTTTCTATTTCAGCCATATGTGATAGAAATATTGCTATTTTTGCATCACAGCATGCGAAAATACAACACGTGTTGCTAAAAAACTTGAAGGCGACAGATCTTGAAAATGTTTTTGCATGGCAAAATTTTCAATATGTGCCAAAAGTATCAGAATTTCTACCACTTTTTCCCAACACCAGTGAACTTGCTCTAAACGAAGATCTGTTGTAACCAAAACAGAGCAACAACGATATATCATAGACAAACAGACAGGAAACATGGAACAAAATATGCCGAATTTTTCGCAAAGTGATAGCACTGCCATCTGTTGTTGACATTGCCTTTTAACAATTCTTAAGGAAAAAATGATCATGGTAGTGTGGTAGATAAGGGTAAACATGATAATAAAGAACAGAAAATAAACATAAATCTAAGAAGTGGAACTTCTTCCATTAATCTACATATATAATTAAAAAAAGAATATAATTATAATAGAATATTAAAAAAAAAATCTTGGCAGCACTGCTTGCGCTTTAGCAGTGGGACGCCATAAAGAAACTGTAGTAAACAAAGAGACGAAATGTCACGATTGGAATTTTTGATTTTCTGTCAGTGTCATTCCAATCGAGCAAAACCAAGCAGTCTTAAAGGCAGCCATACAGCAGGGTTGCAAGCTCATAATTTCAAAACGGATCAGATTGCGCTTCTTTGTTTACTATAGTTTCTTTAGGACGCGATTCGATGATACGTTGTGCGATTGTTTGCGTGTGAAAAATGTTGGATGAAAAAATGTTAACTGAAGTGTGAGTGAAGCTAGTCGAACTGAAAAGGAATGATCATTCTTTTGGCTACTTTTAACGGAATTAGTTCGGAGTGGTATTTTAGGAAAGTTGAATTTAAAATAGAAGATTGTGAAAATGAAGGTAGCGAGAAATGGAAGGTTCACCACAGGTAGCTCATGCAAAAGTTAGGTGATTAAAACTCAAGCATAGCAACCAGTCAACTGATTGTTTACATTTCGATATATGTTAGTACGGAGGCGAGTGTTTTTTTTCAGTTTTTCGATTAAAAAGTGATATTGAGAATGCTTAATTAGTGAACAGAACTGACATTCTTCCAAATTATAATACAAGTCCAAATTGTGCGTACTTATTAAATGAAAGAGTTTTATATATTTGCTGTCATGCTGCCCAAATTTCTGCTCCGTGGATGCAAGCAACATACCACCCGAAGAATAAACCAACAGGTCTTTATTTTGGCCGAAAAATCAGATTTACGAAAGTTATTAAGAATGTTGTTAATGGAATAAAATACAGTTTATCATGTTGAGAAATACTTTTCTTTTATTACATTTGTTCATACTTTGAAATGGCATATAGAAGCGATTATTTGAAATAAGTCCCGTCGATGAATAATTTGTTTTTTGATTTGCAGTAACACAAATCTATCTTATTTCCATTTACATACCGTTGATCAACATTACTCTATAGAAATTTAAGATTTGCATATGAACATACCAAAATTTCCTATTCTGTACTTAAACAAAGTTTGATCGCTTTAATAATACTTAATCCGAATATTATTGATCGAAATTCGGTGAGATGTTCTGGCTGGATTCGGGTAGGCAAACAAACTGCATGGAAATAAAAAATAACATCTTCAGCTTGTTAGAGTGCCTCAGGTATCCTTGACGCTCTTGTTGGGGAGTCGAACGTTTTAAATTAGCTTTTATTGGAAAGGTACGGATTCACTATTTCAAGTATCGATATAAATATGTATATTAGAATCGCCTGTCTTCATCGTTCCTAAAAAAAAACTGTTCATAAATGAACTTACCTTTGTATTTAGGAAACGACTAATATCCTTCGAATATCTTCTACTTTTATAATTGATTGGAAGCAGTTTCACCCCCCCCCCCATATATAGTAAACAACGGAAAGAAATCGGATATGCAGATACCGCATCCAATTTAAATCAATTTTGTCTCCACTTTTTTCATACTTTCAAAAAAGACTGTTATTGAGTTGTTGAGTCGTTAAGGAATAGTAAACAAAAATAACACAATACACAGGGCTACCATGATGGAAAATTGTGATTTCCAAAACAGTTGAGCAGAGCTACCTGGTGACGACATTGCCTAGCTTCTAAGTTTGTTTTGCGAAGAATGCAAACGGAGTGTCCTGTCTGTTTGTCTGTGGATATATTGTTGATTGGTTATTTTGAAGAGTGTTCTTAACTTCAATATATTGATGTTCGGAATATTTGGCGATTTGCAGGTCGAAACGACACTCAGAGGGCACTCGTTGCGATCAAAAAGATGATATTATCGATTGAAACGTCAAGGCCCGCAGTAATTTTCCAAAACAAAATGGAGGATTTGCCGCCATTTTAACAAGCATTCTCTTTATAAAGACTACAGATTGTGTATGGAACTGGCTGCCGCTTTCCCGCTTTCAAAAGGCAATTAGAATATTGGAAATGTGAGAAAAATCAGCGAGATCTTTGAATTTGAATGTCGTTTGAAATAATTGTTTCAAATGACCAACGCAACAGCAAGGCACACAGGAAACGACACGTATAATATGCATTTTTGTTGGTTCGATCGATAGCAGGTCCATGATCTTCACTCCGTTCCTTCACCAATGTAATAAAATAACGATTCAAAATGTTCTGTAGTATGTTTTGATACGAAAAATTTCCCAGCAAACTCATAAAAAAATTATATTGAAGCATTGAATAAGAATTCCTGGTCAGCGATGTAAAATTTTTATAATAGTTCAAGATATGAAAATTGAATCGTAAAATGGAAATATCCAAGAATATCCGACAGAGAAATTGGAATAAATTAGTCTTCTCAAAGTAGAAATCGAAAATAAAATTTTACGAGAAGAAGCTCATAGTAATGCACTTTTCTGTTCAGTATGTATTCCAAATGCTTAGTAATAATTTTTTTTAATCTTTAACTAAAATATTTCGAGTTTAAATATGATGATTCATGAACGCAATATTAAGAACTTAACTGGGGAATTATCTTGCATCAGACAAGAGGGCGCGCTCGAGATGTGAATAGCTTCGTAATGGGCATAGGTTGCAAGCAAATATAGTAGAAAAACCAATATACCACACTCTTCAAAAAACAACGCGACTTATCAAGCATGCCATCATATGGAGAATGTTCTAACCATCATGTATAAACATCGACGATCTGAACTTCATCTAGCGAATTTCCGATTTGTAGATGGTGCTGTTGTCGCTTGAGGGGGTGATGTTGGTACTATCAGTGACTTTAGTAGGAACTTTCGTCAGTAGGTGGTGCTGACATACGTGTCCTTGATGAGATGTATGGGGAAGGCTGACAGTGGGGTATATTTGTTTTAATATATTTGTTGCAAGTTAATTTCTGCTATAAAACTTCAATATAATGATTTTTTCAATTTAAGACCTTTTTTGGCATTCGGGTCCATGTCATAAATTTATGATGTCTCAAAAATTGATCTCAATTGATGCAGCGTTTTCATAGTTTGAAAATAATTATTTTCCTTATCGAGTTTTTTAAGAAAAACCTTGGAAAGCTCTACTTGTTTCAACAAAAAGCATTGGAACCAGTAAATTTTAAGTTTTCTAACAAAATTGAATCATTGTAAGTGTCTAAAAATTCATTAGTTCCGAACGATTCGTATTCACTGCCGTGTTAAAAATCAGCTATCATCACCCTTTTTAAAAACGAACACACACACATACATGATCTTACTGAAACTTCATGTTTTTTGAAAAAATCTGAAAGAGTACTATGTATGCCGTGACCGAAACTCGATCTCATGACCTCTGACTTAGAAGACTTAAACGTTATCCCCTAGGCCACGGTTGGCGGCACTCTTTTGTTAGTTGCGTATGTGAAAATCAGTTGGCGCTCCATGCCATAAAGTTTTGTTGCAAATCGGCAATTGAGAAGTTGTGAACTCTGGGATAAAGTTAAAATTGTTCTTTGGGCAGTATGAACTTCAGCAGAATAGGCGTCAATTGAAAATGCAACACGCGCTTTCTCGTGACTGCGAAGTTTCGGTTTGAAAAAATTCGTGAATTTGAGAGAAAATGGAACAGTTTTCGTTGGTGATTTAGTGTACTGTTCTACGAATTTCAAATATAACAGAATAAATCTAACGACAGGAAGAATGATAACATACATTTATTATTCTTCGAGACTCAGACATTAATTCTGGCTGTGGAAGTACGATTAATGATTAGTGATTATTTGGGCAGTATGAACTTCATGTCTTCGGACAAGTTGTAAGCATCTTAAAAGATAAAAAATTAGAAAATTAAAACATAAAAATAATATGAATTTAGCTTCTTAATCTACTGCAATATTCATTGATAAATAATTTGTTCATTATTTTTTGTTAAAAAACTAAGGTTCAAATATTATAACCGGTTTTAAAGTTTATTATATTGAAACTCGCAACCAGAAAAATTTACTTGTACATGATCCTCAAAGTTATTCAAATTCGCAGTTTTGCTCATGATATTAAAAGATAGTAAAGTATATGTTTTGGAACGTCATAATTTAGTAGCTATAAAGCAAGAACCACTCTAGCGACTGAGCATAAAAGTGAGTTCTCTCCTGAGAACTCACTCTCCGCGACCGATCGTGTGATCGTGTTCGTGTTATGATCTGTTGATCAACATAGGAGAAATAAATCAGTTCGCAGCAACCTCCGTAGAAGCAACATCGGTCTATTTAATTACCCCGTCGGCTCGGTTTAGTAATTGGAATAAAGTTAGAATATTCCTAATTCGGTTCGGTTTTACTTATTTTGTGTACGGAAGAAAATAAGCAACTGGTGATCACTATCACAGCACTTCAACTGTGCTTAAAAGGACTTGTGTGATTGGGTAGCCTTTATCGCACCCACGGTGGACTTAGTGCTAGTTTTGAAGTGTTCCTCAGGTCGTTCCAAGAGTGAAATACAGTCCACTCGAAGTTTTAAGTTTGCTTGGGACGATCCGGAACATTTTTTGGTCCTTCGAACCGGATGTGTGGCCAGTAAAGCCTACGGACAGTGACGGACGGATTCGGAATCGCAAGAAGTACCCTGCGGCATGAGTGCACGGCCATCGCACTTTCGGTAGCATTAAGCCACCGCAGCCATCGCTGCTTCGCCATCGCGCTGATCAGCGCTAATCAAAGCACCGCAGTACAACCGGAACACCATTTTGCTACAACACAAAGCTAAGGAGGGCGAACTTAACCATCGGAATAATCGGTCGGCGGAACATTCCCTGAGGCCTACGGTTCACGGAAACCAGGGAAGTACAAAGTGTGCATGATTGGTGGTGTATGTTTTTTGTGGTAGCTTCCCAGCTAACATGAAATCGTAATAGAAATGATAATCCAAATCGAATATAATGACATTTTCAATAACTATCGTAAACACGTTGGTATTGAGTGATTTTCTATCATTCATTTACGACAAGCTTTGCCCAAAAAAAATTTAATCGGATAGTAGTTTAGTCAATTCGTAAATATGTCTCCAAAAAGTTGAGAATATGCTAATTCGACATTTACGATTGGAGTGAACTGATTTACGATAAATGGGCGGTCCTTCAATTGACACTCAATCCGGTCTCTTCCTTTGACCGGTTCGTAAAAAGAAAATCTCACCTATAGAGCTATAGCGTGGACAATATCAACTGATGAGATGGCGTCGTGGTAAGACACCGGACTACGAACTCGGAGGACTGGAGTTCAAATCTCGGTCGGGGAAATTTTTTTTCGTACATTTTGCTTTTTGTTGGCAAATCTAGTCGTTAGAATTTTGTCATTGTAGATATATCGCCTCCACTTTTGTAGCTATATGCTCTTTTGGTAAGTTTTATACAATCTTTTTTTCTGGTATATTTGTTTGAATAATTCAGTTGTTCCTGCGTTATACCTTCATAAATGTTTGCTGGGTTGTGGGTAAATGAGTTGCTCAAAATAAAGTTGAAAACTAAGGTTCAAGATCTTTTTATTCTGAAATTGTGTGCAATCCTTGATCGGGTTTTTTTCAACATCATTCTCTGCTGCTTGTGGTTCGAAATTGGCAATTGTTTCATTGATAACTTTCTCAGTCAATCGGGTGCGTTTGGTCATTCATTTTCGGTCAAAAATATGAACGTTGAGTTGAGTTGAGTCAAATAACGATTAGTCGGACTATAATTACGTATCGGTGAGAGCACGCAAGGTGCATTTTGAAAACTAATGGTCAATAAGTGATCATTGATTGAGTTAGTTCTTCGGTCAGCATTATTGATTAATGATCTGTGGAGATCATTAGGACGTGTCGGTGAGGAAATAATTATTTCTTAAATAATTATTTTTTAAATTAGTGATTGAATGGCAATTATTGTGTGCAACATACAAGCGGACGTGTCAACGTGCAAAAAATATTATACGGAAACCCAGTGCTTTATTGAACTTTAAGGATTGTGTCAGAAAAATTGGTCGGTTTAAATTCAGATTTTTTTGTCAGATTTTGAGTCAGTGAACGTTTTTCCAAAACTTTATCATGGAGGACGCCGACTTCAACGAGCTCAAGGAGCAACAGCGGCAATTAAAGCGGACCATCAACGGTGTAGCAAAGTTTGTTGACGGCTTCACAATGGAACGGCACGAAAACCAGATCGATGTCCGGTTGGACATGTTGGAAGATGCGATGCGGAGATTCTACAACGTCCAGCGGAAGATGAAGGTGATTCTCGACGAAGAAGATCTCGAAACCAAGCCAGAAGCAAAAGAATCCGAAAGTCAGCGGGAAAAACGAGTGCAAGCCAAAATAGCCAAGCGTGAGGCTGATTTTGACGAGGCTGCGTCTCAGGTCGAAGAAGTCTACTGTGCAGCAAAATCATCCCTGGTAGCCTTCAAGCGAAAAAGACAAGTGTCTGTCGAAGAGTCAGTTTTGTCAACAAGTTCGGTAATGTCGCGTGTAAAGCTTCCTGAAATTCAGTTGCCGAATTTCAGCGGAAAAATTCGAGACTGGATCACCTTCCGCGACATGTTCCAGAGTCTCATTCACAACAACGGTCAGCTTTCCCCAATCGACAAATTCACCTACTTGAGGTCATCGGTGACGGACGAAGCGCTACAGGAAATCGGCTCAATAGAAATCACGGCTGCAAACTACCAAGTGGCATGGAGTTTGTTGGAAAGGCGCTACGAAAACAAGAAGCTCATCGTCAAAGCGCATTTGGACGCGCTTTTCGCAATCGAGCCAATTCGTCGGGAGCACAGTGAGTCGTTGAATCGCCTCATCGGTGACTTCGACAAAAACTTGCAGATGTTGGACAAGATTGGGGAAAATACCGAAAGTTGGTCAACGTTGTTGGCGCACATAATCTGCATGCGTCTGGATCCCGTAACACTTCGGCAGTGGGAAACGCATCACAATTCGAAAGAAGTGCCAACCTATTCCAACCTGATGAACTTCCTCCGAGATCAGTGTTTGGTTCTACAATCTCTTGTCGCCAACACTTTGCCAGAGCCTCAGCATCCAAGATTCACGAGATCACCGGATCCACAGTATCGACGGTTTAGGAACTCGCCTCAGCCAGATTATCGACGGTTGAGAAACACAACAACTTTTTTGGCATCGCAGCCTCAAGAATATTGTGTCATTTGTGGAGAACATCAGCATAACATTGTTCAGTGTCGGACTTTTAAGAGTTGGTCTGTGTCAGAACGGTTTTCTGAAGTGCACAAACGTCGCTTGTGTTTTAAGTGTTTGCAACCTGGACATTTAGCTGTAAATTGTATCAGAAGTCCCTGCCAAAAATGCCATCGGAATCATCACACACTTTTACATTTTGAAAGTTCTCGCTACTTTTCTCGGCCTCACTCACCATCTTACTCCTCCTCCGTTCCACCAACGCGCAACAGACCCGATAATGCAAATCAGTTTGAAACGAACCAAAGTAGAGACAGCACACAGAATCAGCACACACCAAATCGATCAACTCGTCAATCCACCAACTCGTACCCAGTTGTTCAAGCACCCGACCCACCAAATTACCCACAGTACACCACAGATAACCTTTCGCACACTTTGGAATCAGTCATTAACCCATACAGAGTATGATATGAGTTTGTCAGTTTTTGTTGTCAACTGCTATCATTCGCGTTGAAAATCGGTTTCGAAATCACACGATTGCAAGAACGTTGCAATTATGTTCACAGTTTTGCTACGCCTCTAGTAATATTGCAATCAACTCAATCTCCAGAAATGTTGAGATCACACGGAACAGGTTATGTCTCGGTCTTTTCGGAGATTGCCTATTTTGTATTCATTATATTGTATCTGGACAAATGTTGGAAAATCGGTCAGTGAAACTGTCAGCAAATCATTCGGTTGTTGAGTCAGAAAAAGATTCAGATCACAATGCGGAAAAATTGTCAGAAACTCATTTAGAAACTCATTCAGAAATCCATTTAGAGAAAACATTCAGAACTTTGTCGAAAAATCGTTCCGAAAATCATTTGGTTATTGAGTCAGAAAAACATTCAGAAAAACTTTTGTCGGAAATCCATTTGGAAAAACGGTCAGAAACTCGGTCAGTTCACCATTCAGAAGCTCAGAAAAACGATCAGAAACTCGTTCAGCAAAACAGTCAGAATCTGTGTCAGTTTTTATGTCAGAAAATCAGCCAGTCGGACAAAGGTCCTGGAGTAACTCGCATCACTCGGTCATTTTTTGGAATTTCTTCAGCTCATTTTGAAGATTTGCGAGTAGAACAAATGTGTTGAAGACCAACTCACATTGGTCCAAATTTAAGATCGTTTCGTATTTTGGAACAGTACATCGTGCTGAAGTCGGACAGCACAATTGTAAATCTATTTGTAGATTTGCTTCATCGTGTCGCACCTCAATCGGCGTTTGTCGAACGGCGAATTGACGGTAGACCCAGAATGACTAAATGTCCCTTATTCTATGCCTCCGTCTGCATCGATAATTTATCAGTGCAGACGTCGAGAAGAAACTATCAGCACGTACAACACATTCTGCGGAAAAACGGTACAACTCGTGGTCTAAAAGAAGGGTCGGAATGTCTCTCCAGTCTGAATTTCGAAAGCAACACAAAAATGTCAGCCAAACCTTGTCACGTGTGACAGAGCACCAAATGTCGTATGTTTTTCACCAAGCAATCAGTCAATGGGCAAAAAAAACAAACGTGAGAATGAGAATATTTGACCGAGACAACTAAATAACCTCATTACTTATCATGCGCGATAGCAATTATGTCGACAACATGAGTCAGTTGATCAAGTATGATCGAGTCAGTTGGAAATAGAAACACGTCAGAGTTTCACAAGTCAGAATTTGTCAGATTAAACATTCAGAATGATTTTGTCAGAATCGAAATTGTCAGAAAATGTCAGTTATGAGACAGTATTTATGTCTGTTTATGTCGGAACGTATTTGTCAGTAAAAACGGTAAAAGGGTGCATGTAGTTGAAATTGTCGATAAGAAAAACTAAAGTCCTTCCAAATCATTATTTTTCATGCGACATCAAAACACCTGGACCTCCAACGGCATCCATGAACGGTTACTTCCGGTTTTTTGAGCGGCCCATCACCACACTGCCGCATCGGTACAATTACGGCATAACCACGACATCACTGGTCAAGAATTGGTCGAAAGAAGCGGAAACTGCAACTTCAACATTCGCTCGAGCATGTGTCATCTTTTGGTCGGAATCGACGGGCTGACACATTCATCACTTCAGTTATCGGTAACGGAAATTTGGTCATCGGTTGAACATTCAACGATAAAGTCGAATAGCTGGTCGAAAGTCGACAGGTTGCTGTATCGGCTAAGCATCGGTATTCTTTCGTCACTGCTATCCATCCACCAGCAGCAGGTAGTCCAACAGCAACGAGAATTAATTTTACCACCCACCTCAACGAGAAATCTGACCAGCTAATCGCACTCTTCAAAGCAAAGCAAACGAAAAACGGCCAACAGTCGTCCATCCTACCAACGGCAATATTCGTCTTTGCTTTCGTCGCTTTACAGTCCTCAAGCTGAGCCACCAGCTAGATGAAAATGTGCTACTTCCGGTTTTGAGCGGCCCAACACTGCGCTTCGGCTTCGTTTATCGCCTGGTCAGAACCTATCCACAAAAAAACGACGGTTTCTCCAGCGGTCAGAGCAAACCCCCAAATTGAATCGCTCAAGTTTGGTCATCGGTAGCTTCCGGTTCATCTAAGCACCGTAATTTCCGGTTCTGCCCAGCTCCACAATTCCGGTCTAGACTAGCACACAAGCTTCGGCTTTTTTACATCTCGAAATTACATCCAATTTCGGATCGTCAACGGCATCATCGGTTTCAAAATTAACACACAAGTTCACCCAGTTACGAAAGAAGGTTCATCGGTTCCCCGTGGTTAAGAACTACCATCAGATCAAAGGGCATCAGGAGGTCATCGTTCACAGAGAGGAAGTCATCATCTTATCATCGGTTCCGGAAACATTCATCAACAACAAGTTCATCATTTGATCATCTCTTTATTGATTAAATCCATCAGGTATCAACCTCTGGTCGAAAGTCGACAGGTTGATACGTTGATACACAGTCGAGCAAGAACCCCTGGTCGAAGGTCGACGGGCCGATGTATGCTAAGCGTTGGTTATTGTAGCGAGCATGTTTTGATCCACCATTTCTGGGTCAAGCACACGTCTCAACCTCTGGTCGAATCTCGACAGGTACGTTTAGTAGCGGCGCAGCACAAGTTCTGTGCGAACCTCCGGTCGAATGTCGACAGGTTCACATCCCAGGTTATCGTTAGAATCGGCCTCTGGTCGGATATCGACAGGCTGTCAATTCACCGTAAAATGGCACCAATAGCACCCCCCGTACGCTCCAACCGACGCTTGAATGGTCTTCGAAATCCTCCTTTTCCGGTTCCCCCGCTACATCGCACACAATCGACCGGTTTCACCATCACCTACAACAAGAAGAAAGAAAATTGAAAAATTTCGGAACTTTTTCAACATTCGAAAAATTACATTCCACAAGAAATCGACACGGCCTATGGTTGTTCATTGCTGTTTGCCAGCCAGCAAAGGGCACTACACAGCAGTGAGGAAAAATAATTCCACCACCCAGCGGAGGGCACTCAGCTGTACCAACAATAACAACGCCTGATCAAGTAGAATGGCAAAATCCCTTTGCTGCAGCTCCAATGTATTTATATGTGCACTTACCTTCGATATTGTGATATTTTCTTACGGAAAAACTTGGCAAATTACGTTTTTCCAAGCTGCAATCTTCCCGAACCATTTGCGAACAAACTTCTAGAAGCCAGCCAGTCAAAACAACGAACGAGTGTGTTTGTGTCAACCAGCAGCCGTCCAGTTATTCGTCACTCACCACACAGAGAATCGAGAGGATAGAGTGAATGCGATCCAGTCGCTGAGATTTCAGATGGTTTAAGCAGCGTATACACGGACATAACGCTTGACAAACCAAATATTTTGTAATGAATTGTGAAATTGAATGTAGTATTGTATTCTGTTAGTTATTGTCATTGAAGTTGAAATCCGAAGTTTTCGCGCTGGTGATCGGCAACCTTGCCAACTAGCGACGTTGTGAAATATCATTACTGGCAACGCTTTTGTAAAGTAATAACCAGCGTGCCTATACAGCTACGGGTGGTTGCATATTGAGCAACAGTAGGCAAGGAGTACCAAAAGTTTCTCATTGGTGGGGGGTGGAGACGGAGCGCTTTTTGTTCGCCTACCATGCCTATGATTACGATTGCCTGTCACAAGATGGACGATTCCGTGTATTCACGCAGAGTAAACTTGAATTTTGGAACGAAATAAATCTGACTTTGATTCAAAACATTCATTTTTTTGAATCCAGCTCCTGTTTTCTTTGAATCAATGAATTATAGTTTTGATTGAAAAGAATAATTTTTGAAAAAAAGAATAAATTTTTTGAATTGAATAACTTTGGACTTTGATTTCAAACAAATTCTTTGGTTCAAAAGAAATTTGTTCAATTGCATATTTCTTTAGAATCAAAGTAAATTTTCTTTCAACCGAAGAAAAATGTTTTAAACTGAAAAGAATAATTTTTTGAAACAAAAACTTCAAACTTAGAAGATATTTTGCATTGACTTGCAAGAAGAACAGAAAACCGAAAAATCGAATAAAGTTCGGCCGCTCGTTTTAAAAATCAAACCAGTGAATCGGAGTAAGCTATAAATAAGGAGGATTCAGGATGCAAAATGGTAAGTGTAAGTTAATAAATACTGAATATTTAAGTAAATTCAAGATTTTCTAAAACGCTTGTATAGTTACAGGACCACGGCCGACGGATAGATTTCCAAGTCTCTCGAACATGGAGAAAGCTGCGCAAAGTAACACCTCCCCAAATCCCGCGGTCGTATTTTTTCGGCCCAATCTTCAACGGCAATCACCAGTCGGACCAGCCAGCAGCTGGAGTGGCTTTCGGAAGTTTATTGACCGGCCCACGGAGAATGCAAAACTTTGTCAACGATATCAAGGACCCTACTCGGTTATAGTGAACCAGTGTTTTATGTGTTTGTGAATAAAAAAGAATTTAAGAACTAAAATTGAATCTTTTTATTATTCAAACTCCTAATAGGAACTTCGAAACAACAGGGTAAAAATCTTCCATTTGGAATAAATGGAAAATGGTTCAATGAATAAATGCTTTTAAATCTATATCTAAATTACCTTTGAGCAAAGATAATAACTTTAAATCAAATGAAACTGGTTTTTGTATCAAAGCATTAATATTTTGAATCTAAGATTTTTCAAAAGAAAAAAAAATTGAAACAGAGGAAAATGCATTTTAACCAAAGGATTTTTTATTTATACCAAAACCAAAGGAAAAAATCCTTTGTTTTTGCGGCACTTTCCTTTGAAATAAAAAATCTTTGGTATAAGAACACACCCGAAGTTGTACACGTCCTGATAATAACTTGTCGCCAGTGAGTGTCGCCAGTAAATGTCGCCAGCGCTCATTGACGATAACTCCGGTTTGGGGATTCAGCGACAATATTAAGTCGTTCAATGATTGTATAGATTTAAGATCATGATTGTAATGTTTTGTTTCGAAACCCGTATGGTTTCAAGGGGGCCGGCATGTTTTGGAACGTCATAATTTAGTAGCTATAAAGCAAGAACCACTCTAGCGACTGAGCATAAAAGTGAGTTCTCTCCTGAGAACTCACTCTCCGCGACCGATCGTGTGATCGTGTTCGTGTTATGATCTGTTGATCAACATAGGAGAAATAAATCAGTTCGCAGCAACCTCCGTAGAAGCAACATCGGTCTATTTAATTACCCCGTCGGCTCGGTTTAGTAATTGGAATAAAGTTAGAATATTCCTAATTCGGTTCGGTTTTACTTATTTTGTGTACGGAAGAAAATAAGCAACTGGTGATCACTATCACAGCACTTCAACTGTGCTTAAAAGGACTTGTGTGATTGGGTAGCCTTTATCGCACCCACGGTGGACTTAGTGCTAGTTTTGAAGTGTTCCTCAGGTCGTTCCAAGAGTGAAATACAGTCCACTCGAAGTTTTAAGTTTGCTTGGGACGATCCGGAACAGTATAAAAAAAAAAGAAAAATGATGTCATTGAAAAACCCTTCTAGGACTTTTATAAGTTTTCATGCACGGTAAAACTAGCAAGGTAAGGGCTGTTCCTTGACTGTGATATTGTGTAATCCTCCATCATTTCTCTAAAGATTTTTTTTTTCAAATTTACAGTATAAAATTGCTTATTAGTTATATGTTTTACTGTCATTGTTTTGCACTGAATGTAAACCGTTATTGATAAGGTTCTATGCACCCCGTATCAAAATGCTCACAAGAAAGCATTCACTGTAAGTTCATCCATCTTTTCGCGCGAAATGAGAAAGCAAACCGCGGGATGATTTTGCCCGTTTAAAAGAATTTTCATTTTCTTCCTCCACATTCACCGACAGTGGGTGGGTTGATTCATGGCGGCTGAGTAAATAATGAATTTCATTTTCGCCATCGCCATCCTCGACAAACTCTCGCTGTTGCTGTTGCTGCATGGTTGAAAGTTGATATTTTGTCAGTCTCTCCGACGCGGTGATGGGTTGTTTTTCATTCTTCTTTATTTTTGTGTCCCTTCTATTTCGCACTGCAGGGTGTGTTGAAGAAATGCAGGAAATTACCGGTATCCAATTTATACCTTTCCGGATGCCAGACTGCGAGATGAGCCACCTTCCCTGACAAAACTCCATCATTCCGTTTCATTCCAGAGCGGTAAAAACCATTGCCAATTTTCCAACACAACATCTAATAAAAGAAAAAAAAAAGGAAAAAAAAAACACGACGACAAAATCAACAACACCAAACGGTTTTGTTCCTGATGTGATTCGTTTTACTGCTTCTAAGTAGGAACGTGAAGGATAAGTGAGTTTGCGTGTAGGAGTTTATTAGCGACAAACGCCTGGGAGGCATATTCAATTTGCTCGCTTCGTCAAGGGTCCCAAGCTTTAGGAACATCAATCCGGACGAAAGTAAAGATACCTACATGGTTCAATGTTTACTTTATGTGAGCTGACGTTACCTTTGACAGAAAATGAGCTAATTTTTCATCAACTTTTAAGCAATGTTCAGCTTTGTCTCATTTTTCTTGTTTCGTATCATAATGTTAAAAATGTTTCAACTTCATATCTTCATTATGATGGATTGGGTTGATGGCAGTTGATTGGCAGTTGAAAATAAATGCGTGAAATATTTTGAATGCGTCTTTTAATTTTAAAATCGGTTTAAGAACTTTTTGAAATTGTTTATACTAAACTTAAATCTCCAACACAGCAAGAAAAATAAGTGTAATTTTAAATTGAAAATACACGAAAACGGAACAGTGGAAAAATTGATCTTTTATAAATTACAATTGTGTGTGTGTTTTGGATTCCGTGTACTTTCAGAATTTTTTGCTGTGAATCTTCGCAGAAAAACCAAAATTTGCGATTTAGAAAATCTTACTCAAGATGCAAATAGTAGGGTGTTTCGTTTATCCAGTGCTTTGTACCCAATCTTTCTACATCTTCATCTCTGGATAAAGTTCACAACGGGTGCCTCAAACTGCCAGCAATAAATGGGTTTATGTAAATTCCTTCCAAGATTCTGATAGAACCCATCGAAGACGACCAGTCAGTTGAGTTGCAAAAGTTGATCCACACATACACATTGGATCCTACACGCCTTTCTTCCGGACTTGGTTTGAACCCAGAAAAATCTCTAGGTTATGGCACCAGAAGTTCGTAAATCAAGGGCAATTTGTAGACGAACGATTTACGATTCCGAAAGGCGGCTGAGATGCGGTGTAAATTTATAAAATTGATGATGCTTGAGACGCGTAATCTCTGAAAGCATTCCCATCAACAGGCATCCGCTGGCATTGATGCTGATGCCTTGCTTCCTTAGCTTCATGTTGTGGTGAAAAGGTACGCGATAGTGAACTTGGCAGCCCATAAAATTTGCGCCGATCCTCCAATCGTTAAGAATTTGGGGCCCTGAGGTTTGCCTTTCTGATTGCGTATCGAAGCACGAACGAAAGATATACATCTAATGATGGGGCTGATGAAAAGAAATTTTGATACCAAAGTTCAAAGAATTGACATGTACTAGACATAGAACAGAGTTCGTTGTTATTTGATGTTCTTATTTTAAGGTTTTTCTAAATCAATTTTGAGTCCTCACACAGGTCTATTTTTCAGAATGTGAGCATAGACTTAAATACTAAAATTTTTCAGCATTTAAAACATACATTTTTACACACGAAAGTTGCACTCTGAATGATAGTATATTCCTCCCGGTGTTGGTCAGTATAAAAAAAAAATAAATAAAATAAAAAAAAAAATAAATAAATAAAAGAAGCCTGCAGTAAGCCGTACAAGAAGATTAGTTTTTCCGATGCATCCATCGATTTTTATTATAGATCTATCTAAAGCTTCATTCACATACACTGTAAGTTCTGTTGACAGCATACAATGAAAAAAAAAATCCAAATATTTAGTATGAACCTTAAAGAGTTTGTGCTAGAAATACTATTTTTTTCCTAATCTTACAAAAAAAAAATCCACTTTTTGCACAAATAACTATTCAATTACTTAAAAGACAGCAAAAAAAAGAAGAATCGTGAAACTAATTCATAAAATTTTCATTTAATTTCGTTTTACACTTTTTAAACGATAATGAAAACTGGCAAATATTAATTCGATTGCACAAAAACTAGGTTTTTGTGAATTTTCGCAAACCCCTGCACTGAAAATAATTTTCACTTTGAATGTAAGTGACGATTGGAGTGAAATTTAAGTGACCGTCAAGTGAATTTCAACTGAGCGGCGAAGTAAATTGTAAGCAGCAAAGCGAATTATGAATTTGAAATATGTCTCATGTGAAATTTCAGCATTTTAATCAGGTATTTCCTGAGACAGACGTTGGTCTGCTTTGTTGATGTTTTTTGTTTTGAAAAATCATAACATCACAGTTGATTTTCATTTTCAACTGTGAAAATAAGATTTTTTCAATGATTTTCCGAAATAGAATTTTTTTGTTCAAATTAAATATTCGTATTAAATATAAATTTAAAAATTTTCATCACTTTTAAATGCGATGAAACTATAAATACTCATATTTACCTAAAAAAACGTTATGGTGGCACATATTGGTTACCTTGCAGTTGATTTTGACGTGAAACACATTTAGATACTGCGCGATCACTGAACATGCTTGATGTTGTTGTTATCCAGCGGACCAGAGGTTGCCAAAAAATTTGTAACAATGAGAAAGCAGCTGTTCGTTTGACAAGCTGAGAAATGGCTGATACTATTATCTATAAATAAAAAAAGGAAAAATAACAATATGTTCTATCCATTTATTTGGTCTAAAGAGATTTCCCGACTTGAAAAAACTATTCATTTTTTACTCAAACAGGATTTTCATCGCTATGCTAAACGATATTTTCATCGAACTCTGGAAGGATATAGCTGTTTTTAAACATTTAAATTACTTTTTCTCTGCGCCTACTAGCAACAAAGATCCCAGTTCGTGTTTTGATCCCGTGCTAGTCGGACGTATAAATCCACACGCTAGTCAGAATCGTTTTGTTCGCCTTCCGACGAGTGCTGAGTTTTTTTTCTGATTAAACCGGAGTCCGAGTCTATAGGACAAAAAAAGAAACATGGCGGATTTAGAGCTGAAATCGAACTCTCTACGCATTCGGTTTCCTCGTGGTTGTCAAGAGCCTAGTGATGCACGGATCTTCGAACATATGAAGAATAAACTCGCTTTGAAGCATGACGATTTACTCGCCATGTACAAAGATAGAACGGAACTATCAGTGATAATAAAATTCAAGGCCGAATTTAACGTGGTTGAATTTTTGCGGAGCCATAACAGAAAAATGGATTTTTTCTTCGATGAGAACCAGAAATGTGAGGTAGAGTTGTCTCTAGCTAATGCTGTGGTGCGGTACGTGAGACTTTTCAACTTGCCACCTGAAGTTGAGGACCGTGAGGTTGTGGCAACTATGACGAAGTTCGGTAAAGTCCAGCGAACAGTTCGAGAGAAGTATGGAGTGGACACGGGATTCCCCATATGGACATCTGTACGAGGCGTGTACATGGAGATTGCTGATGGCGTCGAAATTCCAGCAACGGTCCATGTGCGCAACATTCGAGCACGTGTTTTTTACGATGGGCTCGTAAACAAGTGCTTTCAATGCGGCAGTACTGAGCATTTGAAAGCCGAATGTACGGTGAAACGATCGGTCAACGGAAGATTGGGATCTGGCGGCGCTGAAGCAGGCAACGTGATCGACGGCAATGCTGGCGCGCAGCTCTCGTACAGCAAAGTGGCGCGTGGTTGGACGAAGTTGCGAGCCGGTGTGTCTCCTCGTGTGATTACAGAAAATGTAGTCCCACAGAGTGAGCTTACGAATCTAAACGAGTTGTTCTCGAAGGCAATACCCAAGGCCAGTGTTATTCCAGTAGTTCCATCAATACATAAGCCACTGGAGAAAGCTTTGGACGGTTTGCCTGCATCAACAGATGGGAGTGAAGAAGGAGTTGAAGCGTCTTCATCCAGGGGAGCTCAGCCGATGTTGGACAACAAACAGAAGGAGGCGTCGGATAGCAGCTTGAAGCGTGACAGAAATGGTGAGAGGCGCGGAACAACGAATGAGCGTGCATCGAGCTCCGACGACGCTTCTGAGTCTGGCAGTGAAACGGAAAACCAAATCACCATAAGCGGAGCTCAATCGGTTCTCACCAGAACTCAGAAAAAAAAGCTACTGAAGATGCGGACCAGCGGTGCTGTTGGTAACAACAATGTTAATGTACCTGGCAAGTAGTGTTTTAACCAGTTAATTTAATTAGATTTTTAGCTTAGCTTTCCAGTTAGTTTTTTTTGTAATGTTTGCAAGAAGATTTTTTAAATTTGTTTTTTCGATTAGTTTTTCAATTAGTTTTTTTAATTGAATTTTTAAATTAGCTTTTTCGATAGTTAGTTTTCTTTGATTTTTACTTGTAACTTTTAAATTTCTTTCCTTTATCGATCATTTAAAATGAATTTTGTACTTAAAGTTGGTTCCGTTAATTTGAATAGCTCTAACAACATAACTAGTAAAGGTTTGTTGCGCGATTTCATTTACAATAACGATTTAGATGTTTTATTTTTGCAAGAAGTTTGTTTCAATAATTTTTCTTTTGTTCCTTCTCATATCTCATTGGTAAACGTTAACGATGCGGGTTCTGGTACCGCCATTTTGATAAGATCTTCGCTTGCGTTTGATCAACCCTTACTTGATGCTGGTGGCAGAATTATTTCGGTGGTGGTAAACAATATCAATATGATTAACATTTATGCTCATTCTGGGTCTAATCGTAAAAATGAAAGAGAGAATCTTTTTATCAATGATCTTGCGTTACACATTAATAAAAATCAGTGCACTCGATTTGTTATTGGCGGTGACTTCAATTGCATTTTGCATTCATCAGATTCAACTGGAAGTAGTTAAAATTATTCCACGGCTTTGACTAAAATAATCAACTTACTTAATCTGAAAGATGTCGCTCTTAAACTTAATAAAAACGGATATACATTTCATCGTGGTGATCTATCATCTCGTCTTGATCGTTTTTACACTACCACAAATATGATCGATAGCTGCCTTACGTTTGATACAATATCGGTTCCATTTTCTGATCACTGTGGTATAGCCATGAAAATAAAAACGGATCATTTAACCCCTAAAGGTCGAGGATACTGGAAAGTGAATAGTTCAATTGTACAAAATCCAGAGGTTAATGATCGTCTCCAAGAAAACTATTCAATCTGGCAAAGTCAGATATTATATTCAGTCGATAGGAGTAGATGGTGGAACGAAGTTTCAAAAAATAAAATTAAAAAATATTATAGTCATGAAAGCTGGGCTTTAAATAACATGATTTCAAATGAGAAAAGTTATTTCTACGGTAAATTACTTGAGTGGTTGGATAAAAAATCTAAAAATTTTCCTACTCTTTTAGACATAAAACTTATTAAATCAAGATTGTTAGAAATCGAGGCTAAAAGAATAAAACATTTTTCTAATCATTTACCTGAAAATACGTTGGTTCAAGATGAATTAGTAAACATTTTCCAAGTAGCAGCTCATTTAAAACGTTTACAGAACAGTGGTTCTTTTAAATTGAAAGATAATAATATTTGGATTACGGATAAATCGATTTTGTTAGATAAGGTTCATGACTATTATTCGAAACTATTTGAAGCTAGTATACCGATGAATGATGGGAGCAATGATCCAATTAACTTGATTGATAAACAATTAACTGCGAATGATCAAAATATGTTAACAAGGGTCATAACCGAAGAAGAATTAAAATCCGTGTTATTAAGTTGCTCAAAAAAAAAGAGTCCAGGACCAGACGGTTTAACGTATGAGGTTTATATACAAAATTTTGAAAGTTTAAAAAATGATTTGCTTCTTGTTTTTAATTCATATCTTTCTGGCACAAGTTCTCCTCCTATAAATTTTACAAATGGTATAATTACGCTTATACCGAAAAAAGGCAATGCATCAAATGATTTGAACGATTATCGTCCAATAAGTTTACTAAACACGGATTATAAACTTTTCATGAAATTGTTATCAGAACGCATTAAAACTATTTTAAGTAAGATTATAGGTCCTGGGCAAGCTGCGTGTGTAAATCTGAATCCATGCATAGAAAACTTAAAAGATGTAAGGCAAATCATAACCAAATCTGCTGAAACTAAGAAATTCAAAGGTGGCTTAGTTAGTTTAGATCTTAATAAAGCATTTGATCGTGTCAATCATGAATACCTATGGAAAATTTTGGAGAAGTTTAACTTTCCTCAAAGCCTTATAAACTGTTTCAAAAAGTTGTATGCTAATGCGACTTCAAAAATTTTAATCAATGGATTTCTTACCAAAGAAATTTCAATAGGAAGTTCAGTTAGGCAAGGATGTCCAATGAGCATGATCTTTTTTATACTTTATATTGAACCGCTAATTCGTAGTATCTCGAAAGAAATATCTGCTGTACTTGTCTATGATAAATTTATCAATGTGATTGCTTACGCTGACGATCTTCTGATTTTTGTTCGAAATGATACTGAGTTTGATAAGTTGTTGGAAATTCTAAATGCATATAGTTCTTACGCGAATATAATGATCAATGAAAATAAATCTGGTTTCATGCGAATAAATAATGCCCAACTAGGACCACAAAAGTTACAAGAACTAGATAATCTTAAAGTTTTAGGAATTACATTTGAGAAAAATTGGTCCTCGACAGTGTCGAAAAACTTTGAAAGATTAATAAATGTGATGAAAGGAACATTACAACTGCACAGTATCCGTTCACTTAATATTTACGAAAGGTGTTTAGTCTTAAATATATATGTTTTATCTAAATTTTGGTATACCGCTCAAATATTTCCCCCCACAAATCACCACTTAGCGCAAATTAAATCAGCTTGTGGAAAATTTTTATGGAGCGGATACATGTTTAAATTAAACAGAGGACAACTTTATTTAGATTATGAGTTAGGGGGACTAAGATTGATGGATCCAGAGTCCAAAGCAAAAGCATTGTTTATTAAAAACATTTTTTACAACTCGGATGGAAATGGAAATCATATAAAAGAAAATTATTTAGTAGAATACAAAGCTGCACAAAAACTAACGCGAAACGCAAAAGATTGGATATCTATCGGAATATACTTGAATAATAATTTTGATTTAATAACCACAAAATCTCTATATGATTATTTTATCAAAGAGCAAAACTGGAAACCTGATATACAGAATAAAATACAAGCACCATGGAGCACTATATGGGAAAACATAAATTATAAAACAATCTCATTCAAAGACCGTGCAATAATTTTTACTTTTCTAAATGACTTGATCCCGAACAAAAATAAACTTAAACAGTACAACATTGGTAATCTTGCTAACATTAGTTGTGAGTTATGTAATCTAACGGACACAAATGAGCATAAAATTAAAATTTGTCCGAAATCAAAAGTAATATGGGACTGGTGCTCGTCAATTGTTAAAAATAAGTTCAAAATGAAATGTCATGATTTGGAGGAAATATTGTGCCATCCGGTAACAGGGAAGTCCAAAAAATCCAAGGCTTCATTGTGGTTGGCGGCAAAAGCAATTTCTTACAACTTGAGGGTAAAAGAACCCGATTTGTACATTTTTAAAAAAGAAATAAGAGATGCGAGGTGGAACAAAAGAAGATGGTTTTTAAGAGAGTTCGGAAACGAATTAAATATTTGTTAGTTAACTTATCTATTTATGTTGTTTGAGCTAAACCAGAAGAAGTAGCAGTAGGTCATGAAGAGTAGGAATGGAATTGTGTATTTTTGTAAACCCGAACTTTAGTTTTAAATAAATAGTATTAAAAAAAAAAAAAAAAAAAAAAAAAAAAAAAAAAAAAAAAAAAAAAAAAAAAAAAAAAAAACCCAGAAAAATCTCTAGGTTATGGCACCAGAAGTCCGTAAATCAAGGGCAATTTGTAGACGAACGATTTACGATTCCGAAAGGCGGCTGAGATGCGGTGTAAATTTATAAAATTGATGATGCTTGAGACGCGTAATCTCTGAAAGCATTCCCATCAACAGGCATCCGCTGGCATTGATGCTGATGCCTTGCTTCCTTAGCTTCATGTTGTGGTGAAAAGGTACGCGATAGTGAACTTGGCAGCCCATAAAATTTGCGCCGATCCTCCAATCGTTAAGAATTTGGGGCCCTGAGGTTTGCCTTTCTGATTGCGTATCGAAGCACGAACGAAAGATATACATCTAATGATGGGGCTGATGAAAAGAAATTTTGATACCAAAGTTCAAAGAATTGACATGTACTAGACATAGAACAGAGTTCGTTGTTATTTGATGTTCTTATTTTAAGGTTTTTCTAAATCAATTTTGAGTCCTCACACAGGTCTATTTTTCAGAATGTGAGCATAGACTTAAATACTAAAATTTTTCAGCATTTAAAACATACTTTTTTACACACGAAAGTTGCACTCTGAATGATAGTATATTCCTCCCGGTGTTGGTCAGTATAAAAATAAAATAAATAAAATAAAAAAAAAAATAAATAAATAAAAGAAGCCTGCAGTAAGCCGTACAAGAAGATTAGTTTTTCCGATGCATCCATCGATTTTTATTATAGATCTATCTAAAGCTTCATTCACATACACTGTAAGTTCTGTTGACAGCATACAATGAAAAAAAAAAATCCAAATATTTAGTATGAACCTTAAAGAGTTTGTGCTAGAAATACTATTTTTTTCCTAATCTTACAAAAAAAAAATCCACTTTTTGCACAAATAACTATTCAATTACTTAAAAGACAGCAAAAAAAAAGAAGAATCGTGAAACTAATTCATAAAATTTTCATTTAATTTCGTTTTACACTTTTTAAACGATAATGAAAACTGGCAAATATTAATTCGATTGCACAAAAACTAGGTTTTTGTGAATTTTCGCAAACCCCTGCACTGAAAATAATTTTCACTTTGAATGTAAGTGACGATTGGAGTGAAATTTAAGTGACCGTCAAGTGAATTTCAACTGAGCGGCGAAGTAAATTGTAAGCAGCAAAGCGAATTATGAATTTGAAATATGTCTCATGTGAAATTTCAGCATTTTAATCAGGTATTTCCTGAGACAGACGTTGGTCTGCTTTGTTGATGTTTTTTGTTTTGAAAAATCATAACATCACAGTTGATTTTCATTTTCAACTGTGAAAATAAGATTTTTTCAATGATTTTCCGAAATAGAATTTTTTTGTTCAAATTAAATATTCGTATTAAATATAAATTTAAAAATTTTCATCACTTTTAAATGCGATGAAACTATAAATACTCATATTTACCTAAAAAAACGTTATGGTGGCACATATTGGTTACCTTGCAGTTGATTTTGACGTGAAACACATTTAGATACTGCGCGATCACTGAACATGCTTGATGTTGTTGTTATCCAGCGGACCAGAGGTTGCCAAAAAATTTGTAACAATGAGAAAGCAGCTGTTCGTTTGACAAGCTGAGAAATGGCTGATACTATTATCTATAAATAAAAAAAGGAAAAATAACAATATGTTCTATCCATTTATTTGGTCTAAAGAGATTTCCCGACTTGAAAAAACTATTCATTTTTTACTCAAACAGGATTTTCATCGCTATGCTAAACGATATTTTCATCGAACTCTGGAAGGATATAGCTGGTTTTAAACATTTAAATTACTTTTTCTCTGCGCCTACTAGCAACAAAGCTCGTTCAAGTTTCTCTTCCAAACTGTCATAAAAATAATCAATTCCAACATAGTGGACATTCGCTATTCGTAGATTGTTTTGAATTTTAAGTGATCAGTGACAAAGTTAGTGGAAATTCAGTACAGTTCAAGTGCCAGTAACCGAAAACTTTAATGATGAGTAAGTGCATATCGAGTCGCTCAGTTAATTTAAGTCAAGGTCAAGTGTGGTGTACAAGAGTCACTTGAAACGAAGAAATTAACTGAATTCTTACTTTTAAGTGAATCTTCAAGTGTATTTTAATACATTAGGGACCACAATGCAATCTAAGCTCGATAACTCCAAAATTTGGCGTTCTCTATCTCAAACACGACTGGACAAAGTTTAAATTTAGAATTTTTGAGTTACCGAAAGTTTTTACACAATTATGTAGAATAAAGTTTCTTTATATAATGTACACACTTGAGTTTTGCTTCTCAGTTAAACGTACTCGATTCATGTATGTATGTATGTTGGTCATCCACCATGGGTGCACGGATTCACCGCAGTTTCTGCCTCTTGGATTATTAGTTCGACAAATCTCAAATGCAACGCGTACACCATACCCGGACCCGGACCCGGACCAACTTTTATGGAGTGAATGTATTGTGTTGATGTAGGTTTATATTGGAAGAACGAGTTAATCAGGTGGGCTAGTTTACTTACAGGTATTCCGGCATCCGTGTATATACCTGGCCAGCTGGCAACTGATTGAACATTCTTATTATATAGTCAGTTATAGAAGGAAACACATCTTACCTGTCGGCCACTTATGGGATTCGAGCCCAAAAGTTTTCTTGCCGATACCGGGAATCGAACCCGGTAAGCCGGGCATACCAAAACCAGACTCGCGTTGATTCTTGCTTTATCTCTGAAACTCCATTTTGTTTTGAAAAACAGTGTCTCATTTACACAAAAAAAAGTTTCTGGGGGATTTTTCTTAAAAACTCGGATGACTTGAAACTTTGAATGTTATCCCAGTTATTTCTGGAAAACTTTTTAACTTGGAGTCTGTATACAACTTGCTAAGTTTGGTGGAAGTAATTTATTTATATGCATGGTTTTTCGTCTCAATATCCACGTCTCGTGCCCATAGAGGAGACCCGGCCTAATAATCGGGATGTACAGGTTACGCTTTGTAGGGCTAAGTCTTGCTTGAAGCATTTACAATCAATTCATTGAATTTACAATGACAAAATTTAACAGAACTATCATCAAAACAATAATCACTTATGTGATTTGCGATTGCCAAAAATATATTTTTTTTGGAATACTGTATGTAAATTATACAGTTTATAGCAAATATTGAAAAACAACTTAGTTTAAAATTTAAATCGCTCTAATTTGAAATCAGAAGTAATTTTATAGAACGAATAGTTATCGAAATAAATGCAAAACAAATCGTGACTTCACAACCCGCCACTTTTTCCACTTTTCTGATTTTTTTTTACAAAACCGTACTTTTCTGTTATTCTAAACGACCAAATTTGATAAAAATTTCAGAAAGTATCAGGTAGTTACAATTAACAAATCACTGTTTTAGATTTTTTTGAAATTTTGATTTCAATTTATTCTACAGCGACTTACTTTCGTGTAGTCACAACGCGCCATTTTCACGGTTTTGCAAACCGTGGCGTCAAGAAATTTTATTTTCAGACACATGAAACAAAGCAAACTATAATCTTAAAATTCATACTGAATTGACAAAGAAAAGCTTAGAAATTTAACAAATAATGTGATTTGGTAATAAAAAAGATTCATTCATCCCCAAAAAAATTAAGTGCATTGAATCCAAAAAGGTGCATTGAAATCAACATAATTTCATACAAATTTCAAGTTTTATTTTCACGACTCCTTCCCATAGTCTGATCAGGTCAAATTTTTCATTGAACCTTGCGCTAATGCATATTGTAATTTGTGTATTTTAGAATTCATTTTGAAGACTCTTTATTTGGGTTTTTGTGAAAATGGGGTTCGATTGGTATTTTTTAAGTAAAATTCTTTGAGGTGGAACTTCATCTTTTCCCAAGTTTTTAATTCAAATCACAAATAACTACCTGCTTACTGATTTGTAACGATTCATTTAAAAATTCGAAAAGAATCTCATTTTAATGATATTTTCTTTATTCTAGAATAAGGTGTTCAAATAGCGCGATTTTTTATGTTTTTATTATAGAAGTTTTAAAAAAACGCGTTCGCATGAAATAAAAAAATCTTAGTTTCATATAAAAATCAATACTTAAGTTCATTTATTGAAGTGCACTGTTACACTTACATTAATTTAAAAGGCTTGAACGTTTTCGAAAACAGTAGAGATGTACCGAATAGTGGCATTCAGTCAACGGCCGAATACCGAATATTGATCTTTTCAACTATTCGGCCAAACGAATATTCGACCGAATATTCTGGTGAGTTTTTAATAAAAACACAAAGGCGATTATTTCATTTTTCTCTAATTTCTTCCATCTGAATGCCCCTCATGTTTTTGAGTTGATTATTTTCAACAACATTCAACATCAGATCTTCTTGGAGTAGAAGTCTCTTTGATTTTCAAAATGTCACCAATAGCTGAAAGGATATAAGATTATGTTTCGCTTCTAGCGCGTTTATCAACAAAGTAATTGAGTTCTAGTGAAATTTGGGGCAAACATGTCGAAACAGGTGCCAAGCCATTCGAAATTATTTATTAGATATCGGTTTTGGTAGGTTTTGGTGACCAATTTTTTTTTCAATAATATTTTTGCTCAAACAATGCATTAACAATACCAATAAAAAAGAATTGGTTTTTTACTATTTGAACATTCATTTTTAAGTTCTTTATCATTAACAATGTTTTCGTATAAAATAGAAACTTTTGGAAAACCATCCTTAAATCTTTGAAATGATAATCATATTTATATAAGTAATCCTCGAGTAACAAAATAAAAAAACTTGAAATCTTTGAATTTATTTATAAAAATCGGTGAGTTGAGCTGATTTGATTTGAACATAGAATAAGCTTTTACCAAGAAAATTAATCACACTTTTAAAATGAAAAGTAATAGATTTATATTTTTCGATTCTGATTCTTGCAAACTCTTCCACATTTTAGATTTTAGTTTGAATTTGGCATTCGAAAAAACTGCAACACTAACAATGTTGAACGATACATCAAAGTACATGGAATTCCCTGCTATTAGTTACACAGAAAGGTTACAGAACAAATTTGCATTGAAAATTGATTCCATAATTAAAATCCTGTTGTTGATTTTTTCAAATAAAAGTCGGATTTTTTTTGAATAAAAAATTACCAAATAAACTCAAATTCTTCTTTAAATTTGTAATTTTCAGCTGAACTTTGTATATGAAATGGCTTGGTGAAATTCTCCAACGAAGGAGTCTTTAAGAACTGAATCTGATTTTGAATATTAATTTTAAATCAAAATTCAGCACCTGAACTCAGAATTTGAATTTTGGCTATATATTTCCTAATATCAATACGATTACTGAAATATACAAAAAAAAAACCATTTAAGAATAAATTCCAAATCAGATTCTTAATAAGCATTTTGATTACGAGCCAAGAATTGAAATTTGTTCAGACTCTCAACCATGAGTCTATAATTTTAGTTCGGACTTTTTTGGTTTAAATCTGATTAGATTATTCTTATTATTACTTTCACAACCGTACTTGCGAATTTCAATTCTAATGAGAATGGAATAAAAAAAAATGATGAATCTGATTCTGAGTTTTCAGATCGGTATCCCCATTATTAAGCTTTATAATGTTAGAATTCTGCATAAGAACTATTTTCTAACTTTTTCAATATAATTTTAAAGAGTTGAGTTAAAGAACTACGGATGAATATTCAACAAAAACTAAGGGCTGTTTCTACTTTTTTATTATTTAGAAAATTATCATCTTAATATTGAAAATGCATATGAGTTTCAAAAATCATTAATCAAATTTTTGTATTAGACACGAATGCCACAAGGTGGTAGAGTGTCATAAATAAACCTAAAAAAAAAAAAATTAATCAAATTTTGAATGAAATGCAAAACCAAAATTTAATAATTCAAAAACAGCTTTTCATTTCTATTTTATAATGATGATTCGAATCGAAAGTCAAAAATCTCATACTGTATAAAGAATCCGATATATGAGAACAGAAATAAAATTAACATTTTGATAATGTGGAATCAAAACCTCTAGAATGTGTTTGATATCATTTTAATATTAATGTTCAGGAACAAGTTTCTATCAACAAGCAAGACTTTTTCGAAAAACTGAAGCAGAACTCTGAACTTGGGACTTATTTTTGCGTTTTTGGAATGATCTTTAAGTTAAGATAGTTACTCTTGAATAACCTTACTTAATGATCAAAATTTGATTATGAATTTCAAATTTTGTGTGTAGAATAGAATACTTTTACTTGCCCTTCTGAACCCTCATGGGAAGGGTTGAACCCCCAAACCCTCCCCCTCCCCGTTCCTACGGCCATGATTTTGATGATTTTGTAGCATTTTCAACATTACTTTTAGATATTTAAAAAAACCAACATCAATTGAAGAAATTGACAAGTTTGTTATTGTCTAAAATTTAAAAAAATAAATATACTTAGCTCAACTATTCGGTGAGCCGAATATTCAGCTTATCGGTTTTTAGGCGGTATTTGGTCTGCCGATAATTTGGTATATCTCTAGAAAACAGCAAATCAATTTTCTTTATCTGGGTGCAACTCCTGAACCGATTTTCATTCTGAAAATTGCATTGCATTCTTCTCAAAAATTTGAAGAGACTTCCGATCTGCGACAATATGTGACATTTGATTGAATCATGAATTTGGAAACAGTAGAATTCTCGTGACCGATTCTATAGCGTAAAATAGCAGTGATAATTCTATATCTCTTGTTTTGCTTAAACTATAAATTTTTTCCCATAATTTCGCAAGATTTTTTTGTTTAATTTATCTTAATCTTTTTATTTGATTCAATTATCTTGATAATATTTTTATATTAGTATTTGAAACTTCTGGTAGCGGTCTTCTGTTAGCGATTAGGATAGTAAAGGATTTGATTCATCTAAAATTAAGGCCTGAAACGTGTCATTAATATTGATCTCAAATAATTTTAATAGTTAGAGCTCTCATTGCTAATTCAAAACGTAAGCATGAAGGAAAGTATGCCATTTAAATTATTACAAACTTTCCCATTAACAAACTTTTTTGTCGGGAAAAGCGCAAAAATCTGCAACCACCAGTTGAATACTAATGAAGCAAGGAAAGCGGACTCTGCCAGAAAAGCAAACTGTGTGTCCGATAATTATGACAGTATTTTAAACTCATCTCACTTAATTTCAACACCACCACCGTCACCGGGAATGACTGATGCTGGCTGGATGTCTGGCGACTGGCCAAGCAACGACTAGTTAGCTCTACCCTTGAGTTGAAGCCACTCGTTTGCCGAGTTGCCTGGCTGCCCAAACGCCTACGCGCTCCGTTATACAAGGTGATTATAAGTGTGTAGGTACCTACTCGAAATCATCGTTCACGGGGAGATGACTCGGACCGGCTGGCTGGACTACTCGGACAACATCAGCGCGATGAGTGGGAACATAACGAGCCCTTCCGGATGACCTTTTCATCGTAAATGGAGAACGGCTGGGGTGTTGAAGTTTGGAGTGACAATCAGACAGGCGGAAGGTGTGACTGGAGTAGAAGCGTGGATCGACATAATTCGTGCATGGGAATTTTAAATGAAGGTTGAGCTTTTTATGGAATGCTTTCATGCGGGCTGTGCAAAGGGATGGATGGCTTAATTTGCCCTAATGAAGTAAGCCCCTAGAAGGGGGGATGATGGTTTTGAATACATAAGTATGCATTATGGTTTACTGTACACTTACTAGTGAGAGGGGCCGCGTTTGAAATTGTTATTTACACATAGTGGAAGCTTGAAACGATGAATTTTCCTGCATGGTGAGCCAAACATTTTTACCAATCATTTTGTTGTGAGTTTGCAAAAAAAAAAAAACTTCATCGGAGGTTTCCATCTGTTTCTGATAGGATAAATTAAAGCTATCATCTCTGTCGATTAAGCATGAATGATCTGATAAAAATAAAATGAATGGTTGGATCCATCGCCGTTTTTTGCACCAAAGCGATTCCACTTCAAGTTTCGATTCAACCAAACGTAAGCTGTCGAGAGCAGAAGATCAGCAAGTCAAAAATCAACAGCATCCAGCACCACAATTGAAGCTGACTGCTAAACATAAAGATAAGTAATCCATCTTCTTTCGGGATTGGATTCACCCTCCTTACTTTGCTGCCTTTTGACTGAGCTGAAGCTGCAATCGTACAGAAGTAAACGCTCCAGTTCAAGAGGATTTCGCCAGCCCTGCCGACTTCTCGGATTGGTGGTGCATTTTTCACAAACGAATAAAAACAATACAATCCATTTTGAATACGCTTTGTGCTGGTGCTGAATGAAGCTTTTGGGAAAACTGCAGGCAAATCTCGAGCTGTCCGGTCTTGGAAAGACCATTTCGGAAAGGATTGCGGATTGCTGAAGTAGTTTCGTGTTTACTTTCAACTGGATTTCGGTTGTGAGCAGCTTTGAATTGTGGGTTTAGGTTTCCATTCGTTTGTTTCTAGACCAAATCCCTGGAAAACTGTTTTTCTTTCTCCATCAGTGGAGAAAAAATTAACTTTCTACTTACATTCATTTATATGCAATGCAATCGCTCGCTTGTTCAAGTAATGTTATCGAAAAGTTCTCAACTCGATCTCACTCCATCATCTGCCAGCCAGCGAGTATTTGTTGTTGTTTCTGATTGATTCCAACCCAGCCGCACTGCAATCGAGCAACGACGATGACAATAAAATTCCATTAAATGGCTAATGAATGACATCAATGCCGCCATTCACGGCTTATCCAAAGTTAATTTCGGGACGGCCTTAACGATAATGCACATCAGCTCGTTCGGAAGCTCTATCGTACGTTGCTCGCAGCCAACTCTCTGGAGCCACCATTCGACCCACGTAGGTGCATCATCACCTGGAGCCATTGGACGTGAATTATGAAATTTCATTACATCGGATTAAACGTACAACTTAATTTTGCAAAGCACCTTCCGAACCTCACCGTAGTCATCGTCAAATTATCTCCCAACCCCACCTTCATGTTTTTCCTTCCATTGTTCGTTCGATTTGTGCCAACGGTTATGCTCATGCTTGCTGGTTAGCTGATATGCATTGCACTAAGGTCGAAACATCATGGCCCGTTTGCCTGGTGTGTAATCTTCTAGTAGAAGGAAGGTACGATTTGGCTATCATTTTCAGTGGGAAACAAAGACAAGGCTTGTGTTGGAATGGGTTTCATTGTTAATCGTATTATTTAGAGCTTCCCTCTACAGGCAGTGTGATAAAGAGCTGGTTTGAGAAGACTTTTTTCATAGTAAACTCACAGATTTCAAAAAGTTTTTTTTATTTTAATTTTAATGAAACATAACAATAGCCGTTAACGGTTTTTAATATAGGTAATTTATAATCTATTTAACATCTCTGCCATTTCTAGCAAATTGAAAATTGAAAAACAGTAACAATACCACAGCTGTGTGGCAGCGGCCTAAAGAATACTGCCACTGGGATACTGGTCCATGTCGTACGAGGCGATTTATCCAGTACTTCCCAGATACGTTTATCTCATATTTCTGTCTATTGGAAATCAATGAGACTGTGTCTGGGAGAGGGAGAAAATAGGTCAAGGTCAATTATTGCATGCAGAGTTCAGAAGTTTTTCAAGTTCAAAACATTGGAAGAAAATGTTTTGAATCTGAATCAGTTTTAAATTCTTGCTAGTATTTTTGATCTTTTGTACGTATTTTCTCTCGAGAAGGGTATGCCAATGGTGCATATGTAGTACATGCATTTGCACAAGCTGTATTCTTCCATATTTTTTTGTTTTGCCAATTTGGAATATGATTTTTCATTTAATTAATCTCTTTGCTCTCCTAGCAACTTCGTTTAAAAGAATCACTTCACAAGTGTTAAAATGTGAATCGCAAACGCATCGCTTACGGTCCGATTGCTTTTGGCTATCTGTTAATATTAACCGATTTGAAATCATAGAGGAATATGATCTAAATTACATCAGTTGTATCTTTCACATTAAGCGCAAAATTAGTGTATTTTCCTTATAATGGACAAGTGTTCAGTCCCTTCTATCTTTGGATTGGTTACAGAATTTTGTGAAGGTAAATGTCCTTTCATATAAAGATATTTAATTTTTAAAATTTCGTCATGGTTATTCAATCATTCAAGCCGTACAAATATCCTTTCCATGGAAAAAATGTCCAACAAAATATTTTATTTTAGGTTGCCAAAAGGCTTTAAAATTCCTTATTAAATCAAGTTTTTTAAAAAACTTTTATCGCATGTCGACAGTCATATCTGTTTCACCTAATATATGTCACTTCTCTTGTATTGATACATGTTCCCTTAGCTTTAGAATGGTTATAGTGTTAAGAAGAGTCAAAGCTCCTCTAATATCGTACTCTGATATTTCGTTATCATACTTCAATCCTGGTTCTGGAATCCACAGCTACAGCTTCGTGCAGTGTTAATATCGCTTGTTTCAAATTTGGCGTCACAGAAACTCATTGGAGTAGTCTAACCAGAGCGCTAACTGATCAGTTAAATAAAAATACATAAAAACAAGACTTTGTGTTCTGAATCTCCTGTATGGTTAAGCTATGATTCAGAGGTACTATTGTACCTATATTTACCTTCCACTTAGTGTGTACATGTACATGCCCGACTACATTTCTTTAATATATGTCAGAATCTAACAAAGTAAGTTTAAAAAAAATCCTTATTTCCAATATTATGATTAAAAGCTTTATTGCTAAAAAATCCCTATGTGGATAGGCTAAATGCCAGCTTTGCCATTATAAAATCGTTTATTTGCCCTCATTGTAGCATCCTGGTTAGAACATTTTCTAATCATTGTAAACTCAAATCTCCTGAACTTTGTAGTCGTGAATCAATAATGTATGATTCATTTCAGCTCATATATGCCTATTTTTCGTTTGTTAAGAAGCTTTTAGGTACTCTCGCCTATCCTGTTATAAGTGTATCTAATTCTAAGAATTTAAACTAAAATAACAATCTGTCATTTTTACCCAATGTGGTTATAAGCTTCAATGCTTCAAAATCCCTACGTGGATCGGCTTTATGCCCTAAATATTAATTTATTTACTAATCCTTTTATAGTTTTCAGGTTTCTCAGGTATATGATGAAATCTGTGAAAAAATGGCTAGGCACAATTTTCCCGTTTGTTTGGATAACGTGCCGCTATTAAGCCTACCCCTTTTCTGATACCTGATACCTGAATACCACAATAAATAAGCAAATTGATTTCCAAAACCATTATCTTACTCATTCCTGACCATCACGCATGCTCAAAATTTGGACCACAAAATCAATCAGAATCAATGGTAAGAAATGATTCAAGATGATGATCCTTACTCTGAACTAGAAATTATTTTGAAAATAAATTTTAAGCAGTCAAATTTGAAAAAAAATATTTCAGAAACACAAGAAATGGAAGGCGAATTAAAATTTCGAATTAAACCAGAATTGAAAGTTTCGGGCATAAAAATCAGTGCACAAAAATAGAATAAATATTTAAAATATAACACTAGATTTAGAAAGAAATCAAATCCGAAATTTAAATTTATTTTCTTCATTTTCAATTGAAGGTTTACATAACAACATGTTGAATTCATCATTGAAAGCCTAAACCAAGGTCAGATAGCTCGATTTTATCCGGGTTTTCCGGATATTTAATACAAAGTTTAGGAACAGTCTGGTCCGGCTCGGTTGTTCGGATTTCATTGAAAAGTGCCCGGATTTATTCACTTTTTTTGGTAAATCGAACGAAAAATATCAAATTCGGTTGTAAATCTTTTTTATTTATGCCTCGAAAAACGAGGTATCTTGAGCACATTTTATTAAAATAATCATTAAAGGTTTTTTGGAAGCCTAAAATACGATTCAGAATCTGTCGATAAAATTTTTTTATTTATTTTTATTTATTTTTTTGGGCAATTTCTGGATTTTTACATAATAATTTTTTTTCTGGGTTTTTATATAATATTGCCCAGATTTGTACGACACCGATAAGTGCTGAAAAAATTCTGCAATTCTGCAATTCAGCACTGCAGCTGCTACTTCGAATCATTTTTCGAACTTTTCATAGACTAAATAAAAAATTATTATCTATTCAACAGAGATTTGATTTAATGAATTTAATATAATAACAATAAGTGAACCATTATTAATTTTCGATCGCAAGTTTTCTAGTTTAATTTTTCAAGCTCTGTATATGTATCCACCGTCTTTCGAGATATTAGGTTCTGGGAAAGACAAAATATTGAAACCATGTTTTTGTAATCAAAAGTTATAATTTAAAGGCTTCTGAGAAGATTATTTTTTTCGAAACAAAAAAATCCGGATTGAAACACAAAGACAAACCTATTAAAAAAATTACAAAAAATTGAAAAGATTGACTCAAAAATTCGGTAAACCTTTAAACAATTCAATCAAATTCGGAAAATATATTTGAAAGCTAAAACAAATTATGAAAATTGAAAAAAACTTTTTTAACATTTAAGAAACATTTTTTTTAAACAAAAACCATTTAAAAAACTTTTATAATGAATTTAATTGGTTACTCAAGGAAACATCACTTTTGTCTGATTTTGTTTATAGCTCATGGGTATATAATGTTTATAAGTTTTAAATCTACAAATCTACATGAAATAAAAAAACTGATTCTGAATTTCTGAATTTGTTTATTATACTTCATTTTATTGAAGAATAATATTTTGAAAAAAATCATTATAAATTATGTAAATATGTTTAATTTTACAGTTTTTTTAAAATAAAATTTGAAAACATATCACTTCAAGCTATATTTTTTTAGATTATACTCGTTTTAACATCTTCATGTCAATCGTGACTTATATCAACGATGTAGTTGGCGGACAGTCATTGAAAAACTTATCCAGTACATCTGTGAACATTACTGAAAGAAATTTAAAAAAGGTTTTATTTCATTTAACAAATTTTACTGCTTAACAAGCTTTACTGCATTAACTGCTAAACGATTTGATGTTTGCTTGAAAAATATCTTAAATTCGAATTCCGTATTTTAAAGATTTTGGTAAAGTAACAGATAGAAATCTTTTATAACTTGAAAGGATGTTGAAAGGACTTGAGATCCTCTTGTAGTAAGTTGAAAATTGGTTTAAACCCTTATTTTTAATTAATAAGGTTTATTTAAAAATTCTGAAGTGTTTAAATCATTCAACTAATTTTCAAAGTTATTTTAAAAAAATAAAGGCTGATTAAAAATTCTTATTCAATATTTGGATTAACCCTCATCCGCATTAGATTTCATTACGGTTATCAGCACTAGGAGTGTCAATTTGACACCACAAGCTCAAATCGTTATAACTTTTGGCGTGTTGAACCGATTTAAACAAAACTTACATCAAAACATACCTTGTAATATCAGTAAAATATGTTTAGAACATTATATACAGTTAAAGTTACAAGTTTTCTCGTTATTCAGGATCAAAGAAAAAAAAATCGAAAAAACATTCCTCACGAAAACTGCTGTAGTTCATATGTTACACGTCCAAAAAAATATTTGCCTTATGCATATGAATGCTGTAGTTAATGCCTACATCATGAAGATAAGAAATATTTTTTTAAATTTTTTTTTTAATGAAATGGTCACAAAAAGTTAAAAAAAGTGGTCTAAAAAACCTACTTATCATTCGATTGCTAGTAAATACTGTTTGAGCGATGGTAGAGTTTAAAAAAAAATATGACAACAAACTTTATTAAAATTCTAACATATTGCTGTCTTTGCTGTTTTTTTTAAAACTCTACCATCGCTCAAACAGTATTTACTAGCAATCGAATGATAAGAAGGTTTTTTAGACCACTTTTTTTTAACTTTTTGTGACCGTTTCATTAAAAAAAAATTAAAAAAAATATTTCTTATCTTCATGATGTAGGCATTAACTTCAGCATTCATATGCATAAGGCAAATATTTTTTTGGACGTGTAACATATGAACTACAGCAGTTTTCGTGAGGAATGTTTTTTCGATTTTTTTTTCTTTGATTCTGAATAACGAGAAAACTTGTAACTTTAGCTGTATATAATGTTCTAATCATATTTTACTGACATTACAAGGTTTCTTTTGATATATGTTTTATATGAAGTTCATTATAATTCAAACGACTAAAATAGATTTTACTTTTGTGGTGTCATAATGACATCCAAAGTCGGAAAAGGGAGTTTTTTTGTCCAGGCTTCCAGGGTTCGTCCATAAAAAAAGTAAAGATGTAATATTGAAGAACTTTTGAATTCATTTAGGGTCCCCGAAGAAATTTTTCTATTTTGAAGCATCTGAAAAAAGTTACAAGCCTTCAAAATTGCAATGGTGTCAAAATGACACCCTAATGCGGATGAGGGTTAAGGGCACCCAAATAAATAATAATGAGTTTCTTGAATTCTTTGCACCCATAAAAAGTGAATTTTGTGGCTTTGTGAACATTTTAAAACCCTTTAGAAGGTAGAGTTGAGCATTTAGAAGATGAAGAAATGTTTTTTGATTGATGCTGAAATTGATTTTTTGAAAAATATATCATGACAGCATAAAATTTGCAATGTTAAACACAACTTTTTTTTTTATAGATTAGTAGGAGAGAGTAGGGAAACGTGGGCCACTCTGGATATCTCAGATGTGTGTTGAGATAAAAATCTCAATCCAATTGTCATCATCGTCGCTTTGCGTAAGCATGTTTTTCTATATGTTGTGGACTTATGTTCGTATCACATGCTTCTCTTATTTAACTAGCCTAGAAAAATGTACTTACATAACTAAACAAATATTGGATGCAACATTTGTATACCACGACACTTATTCAATTTTTATTTTAACATAATGTGATAAAGATATGATGATAACAAAACGATGACATAGTTTCTCACATTGTGAGATAGTTTTTTATAGTTTTGTGTTCTCTTGGAAAATTTAAAAAATCGAGCAATAGATGTTCAAATTATTTAATTTTTTGATGCCGTATGACGATTTGACTTGAAGATATTACCTACAAACTTTATATTGTTTTCATTATCCTATACTAACATTGTTAGTGTAAAAATATTTTCCGGACTGTCGCCAAATTGATTAAATAAATATTTTATAATGCAGTTACCAGTCTGGGCTAAAATGCATCAGAATGCAAATAAAAGATTCACCTTTTGAATCTCATTTCCACATGCTGAAATATTATTGTTTTACATCACAGGTTTGCCAATTTCAGAATTTCATCCATCCAAACATATTTTTTTATGATTTTAGCTAGTAGAATTTTTTGTATTATTTTTACCCTTAAATTTAAGCAATATCCAAAGGTTTTTCCTTCAAAAACATTTTCGACATAAAATTTTATTAAAAAAAAAACCAAAATTACTGCAATTGGTACTTTATTCGTTATGACATCACAAATGTATCAAAAACTATAAATTTTCAAACGTTTTCATTTGAATTTTCATTAGAGGCTAAGTTTGTTGCAACTTATCCCTTTCTCTTAGTAGGATGAAAATGGCGCGTTTTTGTAAATTTTAAAATAACTGGTGAAACCTGTTGTTTTTCTGACTACGTCAATTTAATGTCTCATCAACCTTTAAACTTTTGATGTACGCAATCTGTCTTGCTCCCCTAAACTCCTACGAATTAAATGTCTTTTTATTATACAAATGCTCTAGGGCTCACTTTGATGTTGATTAATTTTGACAAAATGAATATTAATTTAAAGCTTAAGAATGCACTCATCAATGCCTGCCTAATGCTACAGATTGTTCGACGGGTTATGCTCAACATATGCAGTTTTGTATAAGAATTAAACTTCTCAAAAAGCTAATTGATTAATATACCTTTTATCATATTTGTGGGATTTATTGTTTTTTTTTATTTTACAAATTGGAATTATTTGTAGTGAATGTAAGTCCTGCAAGTTTTCATCAATCTTCATGAATCATTCACATCACATTAAAATGTTTCCAACAATATTTCGGCTATAAACTTTTTCGTTCAAATTCAGTTTCTCAAAGACTGTATTTTTTCAAGGTAATAAAGGTCAGAGAACACTTCGCTCAGGTGTCTCCGCTCTAATCCGACGGCATATTTGAAAAAAAAATTCACATAAGATAGGTATTTCAGGTCTTCTTAACTGTGGCTAAGAGTTTTTTTGTGATTTAGGGTCCAAATGTTCTCACTGCGCAATATTTTGACAATATTTTCATCTAAATCAAGGAGTTCGCTGTTTACATAAAATACATTTTTTTCAGATTCTTCATTCAACAGATCATGTCGAAATTTGAGAAACAGTGAATTTGCAGAACAGTTTTTAGATTTTCTGTATATAATATCATGTCAAAACGGTTCGGATGAAGGATTTCAAAATAAATCTAACGAAAATTCAACGTTTAAAAATAGGACATTCATGGTAAACTCACAGATCCTTGATCGATAAAAGCGACATGTACTGCGAAGTTTGTGGCGTAAGAAGAACCGTAAAACACCTTCTATTGGACTGCAAAAAATACGGAAGTCAAAGGCAAGAATGCGAAATTGGAACAACGATATTTTGGCATACACTCAAGAAGCAGAACAAAAACTAATAAAATTTATAAAAGCAAGTGGTGTTATCAAAAAATTATAAAAATCTAAATATTGTGTTAGTTTTAAGGCTTCATGTAATTAATTTTAAGTATTTTATAAGTAAAGACTCGAATGAACACTAAGTGTTTAAAAAGTCTCAAATAAAATTTAAAAAAAAAAAAAATTAAAAATCTAACGAAAAAAGTAGTCCATCCAAGCCAAAGCATTTTAAGTGTCTTAAGGCTACTTTATCACTTTACAGGCATTGCAAGGTGGCTTACACATATTTTTCAATGAATTTGATAAACTTGAAATTTCAACATACTATATGACGGTAGAAAATATATTTTCATTGAAATATGAAGAAATGTTCGCCATAATGAACTTTGAACTAAATAATTTTACATAAAACGAAGGCTCCAAGGGCGTCAAATATCAACATTTTTTTAAATTTCTATAAAAATCTCATTTAAAGCGTCTTTGAATTAAAGTCTAATTTTTGAAAGTTAACATTGAGTGCAGAACATATGAAAATTGTATTCGGAAAATAGTGGAACCAACACAGAAACTACTAAAATTACTTGTTAATCGTAGTTGATCACTAACTTAGCAAAAGCAACATGTCAAATCGAGTTTTTATTAGTTGCATGTTTTCCATGAATAATTACATCTTATCGAGCATATTAGTTATGCGGCCAAGAAGAGAATAAATCGATCTACAAGAATGGGGCTGGGGGAGATTGAGCTGACCATTCGTTGCATAATCCGATATTTTTTCTAGTTCTGAATGTTTTGGTTTTTTTTTCTAAATCATGGTATCAAAATTTTCCAAAAGACGTTTCATATTTAAAGAAAACTGATACGAAAAAGGTTTTTATTGACGTAAAACATTTTTTTCCGTTGAAGGATTCTTAAGGTTTTGGATAACAATTGGCACAAAAACTAGAAAATGTAAAACTATCGTTAGAGGCAAGTTTTAAAGCAAAAATGCCGTAAAATCCGTATTTCATCAGAAAACATTCCAATCAATTTCATTCAGTAATATTTAAAAAAAAATCGATAGACAGCTGAAATATTGTCAATTTAAGTCTACCTGTGCAACGTTGGAGTAGAAAACAACGATTGGCAAATCATCCTTATTTAATTTCATATTTTGAAACATATTCAGCATGTATACAATTTAGCTGAAAATCACAAATTTAAGGCAGAATTGGAGTTCATTTTGCAAGTTCTGTTAAATAAAAAAAAAACAATTTTAATTTACAGGATTTCCATTGTGGGGGAGAATTTTTGTGAAACATATTTGCAGATACAGAAACATGTAATTTTCACCGCCAAAAAATCTTCAGGCTAATGGCTTCCTTAACTTCATTCATCGTTGGAAGTGGCTTCTCTACATTTTTGCGAGAATATTAAAAAATGTCTGATGAAAATATTAAACTTTTTTAAGCAATAAAAAATAAATGAATAGATAAAAGTTTTCAAACACAGCTGTTTTATCATAAAACAGCTTTGTTTGAATATTATTCTCTCGGTTATATACAGAACTCCAGATGACAAAGCTAAATTAAAGGGTGCCACCATAAATATGCAAACATCAAGAGCCATGATGATACATCTTTATATGGCCATAAATTTTGATTTCATAACCATTCGACAAAGACATGATAAAATTGTTAGAAACCGTTTGTGTGTGTGTAGATATGAATGTGAACGGCAAGAGAAAAAAAGAGAAAAAATACCCAATCAGCTCTAGGATTTATGATGATTGCATTTTGATTCGAAATTAGCTCAGAACGAATAAAGGTTCAACTTGGTCTGAAGAACGAATAGGTTGTGGATGGCATTACAATTCAGAATTGATAGCCAAAAATAAAATCTTCAAAGCAAAATTTTAGAATATGAAACTTTTATTTCAACATTAAAAATTTACGCTTCTATTCAATTTATCATAAATGATAATTCGTTGTCGAAATTTGTCGAAACTTCTGCAAGAAGAACATGTTTTACTTAACGACATTTTCGCATCCTTTGAACCGTGCCAAATGCAATGGAATTATTGTCTTCTTCTGCTCCTCCACCTTCCGAAAATCATCAGTCGATTGGAATAAGAACGAACATAAAACAAAAGAAGTAAAATCATAAATTTTCCACTTACATTCCTGGGTACTAGGTTCGCGAATATGTTTGCACCTTACTCGTGCCAACCCCGGTAAGAAATCCTGTGAAAGGGGGGATGATGATGGAAAAGTTTTTCGACCGAAGCCACCCCACCAATATGGTGCGTTTGGTTTGGCCTCAAGGGAAAAAGAAAAATGAAAAAAGCTACAAAAACCCACACACACAATCTTACACACCTCGACGCACGAATAAATCCATAAAATGGCGCGGTGGAGGTTGCGTCTTTATGTGTGTGGGTAAGACCGGAAGCATTTGAGACCTTCTGAAATAACGCGCCAATAAAAACACATATTTCACTCGCGGGGGTAAAACGCGCCCCACACGCGAGAAAGCTACAGGTGAGAAATTGCCCGGATGATTTGTTGCCGGAAGTTTAAGTTTGCTTCGACGTTGCCGCCTCTGTTCTGTTGCCTGACCGGAATTATGTGACAAAGTTATGAATGACAACTACCGAACCACCAACCCGCGCTATTAGTCGGGAAGAATTTATTTTCATTGAACTTTTTACGAGAGAGAGCGTTTTAAAGCGAAACAGGAGGCAACAAGGCAAGGGCAGACCCCAAAATCGTATAAAGTAAACTGTGTTTAATTACACTAGTTTACAAAATTTAAAAAAAATCGTGAACTTGATTAACTGACCATCATTTTTAATGTGAAATCGGGCGCTTATTCCGAAAATGAAATTCAAAAAAATCTCAGTAGAACCGTTTTTGAGTTATGCTCCAAATATGAAATTTCGAAAAAATTAAAAAAGTTCTTGTACTTAGATTAAAATATCTTGGACGGCATAACAGTAATTTGAAATCCCTCTTTTGCATATTGAAGGTGAATAAGTTTTCTTTTGATCATTTGAACACTGTTTTTGCGTTTGACCAACAGTATTGCTGATATTAGTGACTTTATGAGAAAAAAAATTATAAAAAACGCATTTTTTTAGTAAAAAATTTGTTTCAACGAAAGTTTTAGTCTCGATGGTAGCATTTAAAAAATCTGATTTTCTTTTGCGTTTGAATGTCAATTTAAAACAAAGATTTCAAGTGGTTATTTATCAAAATCGGTTGAAAATTGAAGAAGTTATGGCTACTTTACCATAACTGAAATTTTTGGAGTTTTTAATAATTTAACGAACCGCAGTACACTTATCATAGTATAGGAAGAATGAAACATGATAAATCTCACTCGCTCCAAGTCAAAATTATTTATTAGCTTACCAGAAGGTCACATGCCAAGTTTCTGGAAGATCTGACCATAGAGAGGGGTTGCTTAAGTCTCAAACGTGAATAAAATTTTGAGGTATTTTGCCCGGATGGAACGAAAAATACTGGTTTTTCATCAATAACTTTTTTCATCCCTAGCTGATTGTTTTTATGGTTGATTTTCTTGAAGCCTAAGTTGAGACAAATATTTCACCCGAAGACTGTAACTCGATTGGATTTGAAACAGAAAAGTTATTGCGGTTCAAAGGCCGCAAATTTTGTCCAACACGCAATGAGTACTTTTTACGCATTGCGTTTTTTACGACAATTTTCGATCAAAATAACTTTTCTGTTTCAAATCCAATCGAGTTACAGTCTTCGGGTGAAATATTTGTCTCAACTTAGGCTTCAAGAAAATCAACCATAAAAACAATCAGCTAGTGATGAAAAAAGTTATTGATGAAAAACCAGTATTTTTCGTTCCATCCGGGCAAAATACCTCAAAATTTTATTCACGTTTGAGACTTAAGCAACCCCTCTCTATGGTCAGATCTTCCAGAAACTTGGCATGTGACCTTCTGGTAAGCTAATAAATAATTTTGACTTGGAACGAGTGAGATTTATTATGTTTCATTCTTCCTATACTATGATAAGTGTACTGCGGTTCGTTAAATTATTAAAAACTCCAAAAATTTCAGTTATGGTAAAGTAGCCATAACTGCTTCAATTTTCAACCGATTTTGATAAATAACCACTTGAAATCTTTGTTTTAAATTGACATTCAAACGCAAAAGAAAATCAGATTTTTTAAATGCTACCATCGAGACTAAAACTTTCGTTGAAACAAATTTTTCTCTAAAAAAATGCGTTTTTTATAATTTTTTTTCTCATAAAGTCACTAATATCAGCAATACTGTTGGTCAAACGCAAAAACAGTGTTCAGATGATCAATAGAAAACTTATTCACCTTCAATATGCAAAAGAGGGATTTCAAATTACTGTTATGCTGTCCGAGATATTTTAATCTAAGTACAAGAACTTTTTTAATTTTTTCGAAATTTCATATTTGGAGCATAACTCAAAAACGGTTCTACTGAGATTTTTTTGAATTTCATTTTCGGATTCAGCGCCCGATTTCACATTGGAAATGACATTCAGTTTACTGAGTTCAAAAATGCTGTAAACTAGTGTTATTAACCTTATCATCCGGGGGCCACAGGAAAGCCCGCAAAAACATTGGATCCGGGGATCGGTCTTGGTTTGTCCCACCTCCACACCGAGAGTATATTAAAAAATAAATCATTATGATTTATGAACAGCTCTCGGTTTCTCGAAACGATGAGGGTTGTTCAATCATAGCGAGCATATTTTCGTTTGTAATCTGATTTGGACCAAGAAGGCATTTTAAAGAGCGTGTCTTGAAAATTACAAGTTCAGATGTTCCCGAAATATTTCTACACATATTTGGCCTGGTTTTCCCATCCATTCTGAGTTGAGGTTTTCATAGAAAACTCAGAATTTAACAAAATTCCACCACATATTTTATCAAAATTTTGACAAAATTTCAATTATAATTTGAAACAACTTCGTCAGAATTTTGTCTCAATTTGCAAAATTTCGAATTTTTTTTTTCAACTGTTTTCAATTTTTGTCATTTTTGTCATTTGTGTCATTTTTGTCATTTTTGTCATTTTTGTCATTTTTGTCATTTTTGTCATTTTTGTCATTTTTGTCATTTTTGTCATTTTTGTCATTTTTGTCATTTTTGTCATTTTTGTCATTTTTGTCATTTTTGTCATTTTTGTCATTTTTGTCATTTTTGTCATTTTTGTCATTTTTGTCATTTTTGTCATTTTTGTCATTTTTGTCATTTTTTGTCATTTTTGTCATTTTTGTCATTTTTGTCATTTTTGTCATTTTTGTCATTTTTGTCATTTTTGTCATTTTTGTCATTTTTGTCATTTTTGTCATTTTTGTCATTTTTGTCATTTTTGTCATTTTTGTCATTTTTGTCATTTTTGTCATTTTTGTCATTTTTGTCATTTTTGTCATTTTTGTCATTTTTGTCATTTTTGTCATTTTTGTCATTTTTGTCATTTTTGTCATTTTTGTCATTTTTGTCATTTTTGTCATTTTTGTCATTTTTGTCATTTTTGTCATTTTTGTCATTTTTGTCATTTTTGTCATTTTTGTCATTTTTGTCATTTTTGTCATTTTTGTCATTTTTGTCATTTTTGTCATTTTTGTCATTTTTGTCATTTTTGTCATTTTTGTCATTTTTGTCATTTTTGTCATTTTTGTCATTTTTGTCATTTTTGTCATTTTTGTCATTTTTGTCATTTTTGTCATTTTTGTCATTTTTGTCATTTTTGTCATTTTTGTCATTTTTGTCATTTTTGTCATTTTTGTCATTTTTGTCATTTTTGTCATTTTTGTCATTTTTGTCATTTTTGTCATTTTTGTCATTTTTGTCATTTTTGTCATTTTTGTCATTTTTGTCATTTTTGTCATTTTTGTCATTTTTGTCATTTTTGTCATTTTTGTCATTTTTGTCATTTTTGTCATTTTTGTCATTTTTGTCATTTTTGTCATTTTTGTCATTTTTGTCATTTTTGTCATTTTTGTCATTTTTGTCATTTTTGTCATTTTTGTCATTTTTGTCATTTTTGTCATTTTTGTAATTTTTGTTTTTTAATTCTTATATTATTGAAATTTATAGTTTTAATGTTGAATTGATCTTGATTAAAAAAAAACGCTTATAAATTTTTTATTTGCCTTTTTAGCTTTAAAGTTGCTTTTTTTTGTTTTGAAAAGCTCTAGATCAAAATATATCTTTAGAACTCAGGATTTCAAATAAAAGGTTAAAATGGGTTTCAAGCATGATTAATTAAAACTGTACAGAACAAGCAACATGACAAATGTCGGCTGTCACTGGCAAACAGACAGGTTGTTTTTGGGAGTTTATCAAAAACAAATTTCACCATTTTTGTAGTCTGGATTTCCCAAGCAATGATGATGATAAGGGTCAGACTTAGACAAGGAAGGAAGGTTGCAAGCAGTAAAAACACAATACCGGGCTGAGAAACATCCGTAATTAAACCTCTATCTAGTCCACCTGTTGCTTTAATTCGGTGTTTCTGTCTTTTGATGAGCTTCTGTGAGATAGTGGAATGAGTTTTAATCCTCACTCCATTAGAGAAAACTCCTAAAAGTTTCGCTCCAAGAGCAAACATCTTTCCTGGTGTGTTTTTTTCATCTTTTTGCCTTTCGTTTTCTGCCAACTAACGACACAAGAAACAAATGAGCTACGGCAGATTAATTCAGCTGGAAAATGTAAAAGCTCCAACAACAGCAAAGAGACGGATGATGATGATGTCCTCCTTATATATCTACATGCATATGAAGGTGTAGCCGGCGCTTTACGATGGTCCTGCACTGGCGCCATATAGACGACATCGTTACACAGGTATACCCACATCCGGCCATTCGTCCGTCAGACCGTTCATTCATTCATTCATTCATTCATTCATTCGTGGTCTATGGTCCATTTATGTACCTAAAAGTAAAGATGCCTCGGCGCGGAGGCAAAACGTGTGCAAATATTTACGCCAAACGGACGACCCGACTTCTAATGAAACTCGAAGGATGTATAAAGATTAATCATGGGAACATATCAACGTCGGGGTAGTTCTTGACGTTCATAAACTACCTCGACGCTGTGGATAATTGAACGCCTTGGTAGGATGCTACCTCGGTGGATGCTGTTCATTTGTTTTTATTCCACTTACTTTTATTGAAATATTCTTAAACACGTTGTAAAGTTTTTTTTTAAACTGGACTTTTTAAAGGCATATTATTTTTTGGAAAAAGATATGTTAAAACACGGAAAAAACCTTGCTGTCGGGTTGTCCTTTTATACGATACTTTTTATTTTATTTACATAGTATTCCGTCTTAAGACATAACTTGACGAACATAATTCCTAAAATTCACTCGGTCCATTATACGATACTTATGACGAGCATCAACAGATTAATCCACCTTGTTCATCGAGACGGTATAATTTGATTACATCAGTCTACAATATTTACTTTTTTCCGTGTTTCTAAGGTCTTTAAAGCTTTATGACTAATTATATCAAGTGGAAAACACTGATTTTTTAGAATTTATGATTCGCTCTTTCACCAAAAATATAAGTCAACTTGTTTTGAATACTGTTTTCATCATACTGGTCAAGAAAATTGAAGTTTTACAATTTGTTTAAGATTAATGATATTTACTTACACACTTTTGTATGATTTGCTTACCTGAAACCAAAAAAAATCATTGGTTAGTTTTATAGTTCACTTTTTTCAAATCTTGACTTATTTATGACAAAAATAAAAATGTTTTAAAATTTGGAAATCGAAGAAATGCAAATATAGTTGGTGATGTTTGAATATAAATAAATGACAATCTGTCGAATAGTCAAAGAGATAGCTTTAAAACAAGAAGAGCAAAGGCAAAGGCCAACATTTTTTGTCGGAAACCCTAAAATTTTCCGAGTTGATACAGTTACAGATACAGCTTTCGCTTCTATCGCTCATTCAACAAAATATCATCATTATTCAAAAGAATCATAATTCCAAACATTTTTTTTATGTTCTCTCGGACAAACATCAAAAATGTAATACTCTGCGTATAAACTACTATTTGAAAACGAATTTAATTTTTATTTGGCTTTCATGTTTTCTCTCGTCTCCTTTTACAGTGATCCAATACAAAATTACATTTCAGTTGGCCAGTGCAGTGATCAAGCCCGGATTAAGGAAGGGGTAATGGAAGGGCAATAGCTCCGGGCTCCCTGGCTCAGGGGGAAAAAAGTTCAAATAACATCACTTTAAACATATTGATAATATGTTTTATAACAGTATCTGAACAGTATCGTGAAATGGTATCTCGAATAGTTTACACTCTTATAAAAGTATAGAGAGCCCCTAGAATGAGCATTGCAGATTTTGTCCTGCATTTATCCTAGTTGAACAAATCAGGATCATCATCGAATCTGGGTGGCTTGTGATATAGCTCAGTTGGCAAGTCAATTGCTTCCTGAGCCGATGTCCGTGAGTTCGAGCCCAAAAATAAACATCGAACAAAGATGTACCAGATAAGTTTTTCTGTCCGCCAACTGCAACGTTGATAAAGTCGCGAATGCCACAAAGATGGTAAAACGACCATAAACGAAATAAAAAAAATCGAATCTGGGCATTTGATTTTGAATTTTTTCTCACAAAATCCGGTAAAATCTAACCTAGGTGGTCAAAAAAAAAAAACATTCCAGAGGAGAGTTATGCAAACTTCTGAAATTTTCATTTATTTTTCTCGAAACACATCGGCATCCACTATGAGTGATCTGTTTTTTTATGCGACATTGTTTCTCATTGTTCTGACAGTGGGCCGTAAGTTTGCTTTCCTTATCCACTGGATTTTGAAAATTCAGACATGACCGAATAAATCTAGGGAATCCGAAACACCTACCCTTCAATATTTAGATCATCACTTTTTTTATTTCCCTCTAATATGCGTTTTGAGCCTACTTGGTAGAATAATTCTACTAAATCAAAACAATCGAAAGGTGCTTTGATTCTGCTCTTTTATTTAACAAAAATTACCTTCAAGGAGTTCCCAGCGAATCAACCATCATGATGTGATTATATTATTCTCTTCACATTAAAAAAATGTTACGGCTTTTGACGTAATACAATAAGGGGGGTTACGGAAGTTGAGACAATTTGTGACAGAGGGGGTAGGGGGGGGGGGGGGTAGATTTTTTTCAAATTTTGCGTGACAACATTTATGGACGGCCCCTATACTAAATTCATTTCCAGTTTTCAATAAAGAATCTAATGGTTTCCATCTTTTCTCGAATACGATTTGATATGGGCTCAAAAAGTTCCAATCGGTCTCGTTTGAGGACAATTTGGACAATCCTTTGCTACGAATCCAACTAAGGATTTGAGGAACTTATCTATCCGTCTCGTCAATACATCCCGAACAGTGTAATACTGGTCACCCGGAAGCGTTTTTGTTCAAACATGCAATAGGTTCCGTTGTCTATAACCCAATTGTTGAAATGTACAATCTTATATATAAAAATGGAGGCGCTATCTTTGTGATAACATCACGTATGAACGGGCGGTCGGAATGAAGTGAAACTTGGTATCCGAGGGTTTTTGGGGCCAGAGATGGTTTGTATAATAGTTTCAAGAATCTCACTATAGAAGGGGGGCTCCCATACAAAATCAAATTGAAACGGGACATAGCTTGAACAATTTAAATGCGATTTTCATAAAAATTGGTTCACGAGATCGAAAAGACACAAGAAGTTGATTCATTATGCAGACTGCAATTGCTCGCTTTTAAAACGTGGGGCTCCCTTAAAAAAATGTGAAAAAATTTGAAAAAATATATACAACCCATACAATTCACATGGGATATTCATGAAATTGTGTACACATGCATGTTTTGATGTGGAAAAACAATCTATTTTACTAAATAACACATCCTACCTTTATAACCAGAGGTTCCCATACAAAATCAACGTGAGTTATAACATAACTTAAACAATTGCCAAGCGATTTTGCTTAAACGAGCCAGGCAGCCATGTTTTGACAGTAAAATATGATTTATTGTAATAAATAACGCTTTCTCCATAAACCCCCCCCCCCCCCCCCCCCCATTTTTGAACTAAAGGTGAGAGGAGGGGAGAGAAGTTTCATATAAATCTTATATGTGAAAATGAAGACGCTTCCTTCATATGAACGAGCGGTCAGAATTACATGAAATTTGGTTTATATTATAGTTTTAAGACTATCCGACTTTAGTGGGAAGGAGCTCTCACATCAAATCATTATCAAACACGGCACATTTTGAGCAATTTTCATGTAATTTTTATTATCTTATATATAAAAATGGAGGCGTTTTCTTTGTAACAACATCACGTATGAATGGTCGGACGGAATGAAGTGAAATTTGGTATCCGAGGGTTTTTTGGGTCAGAGATGGTTTGTATAATAGTTTCAAGAATCTCACTTTTGATGAAAGGGGGGTCCCCATACAAAATTATCTCTTTACATCTTATATATAAAAATGGAGGCGTTTTCTTTGTAACAACATCACGTATGAATGGTCGGTCGGAATGAAGTGAAATTTGGTATCCGAGGGTTTTTTGGGTCAGAGATGGTTTGTATAATAGTTTCAAGAATCTCACTTTTGATGAAAGGGGGGTCCCCATACAAAATTATCTCTTTACATCTTATATATAAAAATGGAAGCGTTTTCTTTGTAACAACATCACGTATGAATGGTCGGTCGGAATGAAGTGAAATTTGGTATCCGAGGGTTTTTTGGGTCAGAGATGGTTTGTTTAATAGTTTCAAGAATCTCACTTTTGATGAAAGGGGGGTCCGCATACAAAATTTTCTCTTCACATCTTCTTATGTATAAAAATGGAGGCGTTTTCTTTGTAACAACATCACGTATGAATGGTCGGTCGGAATGAAGTGAAATTTGGTATCCGAGGGTTTTCTGGGTCAGAGATGGTTTGTATAATAGTTTCAAGAATCTCACTTTTGATGAAAGGGGGGTCCCAATACAAAATTATCTCTTCACATCTCTTATATATAAAAATGGAGGCGTTTTCTTTGTAACAACATCACGTATGAATGGTCGGTCGGAATGAAGTGAAATTTGGTATCCGAGGGTTTTTTGGGTCAGAGATGGTTTGTATAATAGTTTCAAGAATCTCACTTTTGATGAAAGGGGGGTCCCCATACAAAATTATCTCTTCACATCTTCTTATGTATAAAAATAGAGGCGTTTTCTTTGTAACAACATCACGTATGAATGGTCGGTCGGAATGAAGTTAAATTTGGTATCCGAGGGTTTTTTGGGTCAGAGATGGTTTGTATAATAGTTTCAAGAATCTCACTTTTGATGAAAGGGGGGTCCCCATACAAAATTATCTCTTCACATTCTTATATATAAAAATGGAGGCGTTTTCTTTGTAACAACATCACGTATGAATGGTCGGTCGGAATGAAGTGAAATTTGGTATCCGAGGGTTTTTTGGGTCAGAGATGGTTTGTATAATAGTTTCAAGGATCTCACTTTTTATGGAAGGTGGTCTCAATACAAATTCAACTTTTTTGTTACGATTTCCATAAGAATCTACTCGCGAGCACGATGCAGTTAAGGACGTGTAGATGAAACTAAACATTTATTACGATTTATACTTGTTGAGATTTGTCCAATCGAAGCAATCGATGGGACAAATAACAACATACACATAATAAATAAACAATCAAATATGTAACTATAGGGATGGTTTTCCTATAAATAGGATGTTAGGATAGTCAAATAAAGTATTCCAAGTTCAACCAGCAAGTAGAACAAGTCTCTCCTTTCCACTGCCCAAGTGCTGCACAACAATACTTAAGAAGGTAAAACGAAGTTTACCGGGTCAGCTAGTTTATATATAAATTTCAACTTAGAACAACTAAAAGCTTACTCGCAAAGGATTGTTTTTGAAAAGAGTAATTTTTTTCACTTTAAAAAAATTTGTCCAACTGTATTTACTTAAAACAAACTTATCACACATTGAATGTCAGTTGAAGCAATTCATGAATTAAATATCTAGATAAACTCAAGAATTTGTGTAATTTTATGATTAAAAGTTATAAACATGGAATTCAAATTTTTTAAAACCGATATTATTTTAACGGATATTTGATCTATAGGCCGTTTCGTAATGATTCTGAGTATCTAATAATTAACATGCGTCTTCGCTGCTGGCCGCTGGCTGCCCTTGCAGGTATTCTTCTGCAAAGTCGAAGCTGCTACGAACATGGTATTCGGTTTTCCCTACCACCTTTTGGAGGATGTTGGCTGATCTCTTCTGCAAAGTCGAAGCTGCTACGAACATGGTATTCGGTTTTCCCTACCACCTTTTGGAGGATGTTGGCTCTTCGACTTTGCAGAAGAGATCAGCAAAATTCAGATCCCGGAGGGTTGCGTCTTATTTTCTCTCGACGTCGTGTCGCTCTACACGAACATCCCAGTACAAGACACATACGAACTAATCAAACGAAAATGGGGAGAAATAAGTCGCCACACAAACATCCCGTGGCTCGACTTCTTGCGCGCACTCCAAATCGTGCTGGACGCATCTTTTTTCCAGTACAATGGAAAGATGTACAAGCAAATATTTGGGGTTGGGATGGGCTCACCACTGAGCGGAGTTGTGGCGAATATTCTATTAGAACACCTTGAGGAGGTAGTCATCACTGAACTGAAGACCAAAGGAATCAATCTTATCATCTATAAACGCTACGTTGATGACTGCCTTCTCATTGCTGAAGAAAATAGAATTGATGAAATCCAAAACGAATTTAACAAACCCTTCGAGAGCATAAAATTCACAGTGGAAAAAGAAACAAACTGTTCTATTCGCTTCTTAGACATGACTCTCACCAGAAAAAACAACAAAATAAACAAGCATTGGTTCACAAAACAAACGAACGGACGATACCTAGATTTCTCATCCGCCAGTCCCCATGCGCACAAAATGAACACAGCGATTGCTTTAATTGATCGCGCACTAAAACTGACTGACGTAGAAGAAAGGGTAAAAAGCATCCAGAATGTCAAAGGAATCCTTCTTTCCAATAACTATCCAGACAGTTTTATAAACCACATTTTAAAAACAAGAACAGATGCAATTTATAACTCGCTACAATACGAAAACCGAGACACTCAAATGGGTAGATATGCTTCCTTAACATACATCCCCCATTTGAGTGAAAAAGTGAGCAAAATACTACGAAAACACGACATCATTGCTTCATCAAAACCCGTGAACAAGATCAAAAATTGCATCTTCTCCAAGCTCAAAGATGAAATCCCAAAAATGAAGCAAACACAAGTGGTTTACGAAATCCCGTGTGAATGCGGCCGTGTATATTGTGGACAAACCTCCCAAACTATTGAAAAACGCATCAAAAACCACAAATATAGTTTTAAACCGAATGCCTCCACAACCGGCCTAACACAACATGCGGTGGAAAACCATCACACGTTCAACTACAACGATGTCAGGATTCTGGAAAAAATGAGCGATGACAACAAGAGGAAAACTGCGGAAACTCTGCATATAAAATTGAGAGGAGAGAAGGCAGTCAACATACAGAGAGACGCAATAGAAATTTCCTCGATATACAACGCGCTAATCAAGAAGCTGAGAGAGACACCACAATTTAAAAGAGCGAACAAACCCAAAACGCAACCGACGACGAACCAATCAGGAACGCACTCGATGACATCATCACTGGACGACGGCTGACCAGGAGCAATTAGCTGACGTCGATTTTAAAAATCGTGAGACGGCCGTTGAGGAAACACGCGGCAAAAAAGTTTGTGAGTTTCAATTTCCGAGTGCACAGTGCATTGACAAATTCAAAAGTATAATTTGTAATTAATTTCATCTTTTAATTTTACTTAATAAATACAGTTTTTCTGAGGATGGCCGAAAGTTAAGTAGGCCGAAAACGTTAAAAAACAGCATTTTTATTTCGTCTTGCGCTCACCGAAAAATATCAATCAAAAAAGATTACGGTTAGATATTTGGAACGCGACTTCTTACAAACATTAATCCGAGAATATGACAAATTGCAGTTTTCCGAGATTTGTACAATTCGCTGCTCGATTGCATTTTTCCTCAATTAAACATTCTTATATCGCATTAGAACGGTAATTCAAGTATGTAATGAATTATTTATTTTAAAATTAACTTATTTGGCTTCGGGATCGAATTTCGACCTTCGTGGTGACAATCGAACCGCTACCACAAAGAAACGCCTAAATATTGTTATACATTTTGACACGGTTTTTTTTCAACTTTTGATGTTTTGAAAGTCGGAAAAATGGCGTCACTTGAAGACCGACGATCAAGGTTGCCGAAAAAAATTCTGTGTTTTTGAGAAAAAAAATTCTGAATTTCTGTGATTTTACCCAAAAATTCTGTGATGGTTTTCTGTGATACTTTTTTTTTTATTTTCATAGAAAATTCATGATAAATTGGGTCTTTTTTACATTTAAGTATGGCAAAATCAATTAAAATTACATATCCCATCATACTTTTTTAATTTAAGGTAAAAAAGTTCAAATTTTGTATTGGCTAAAAAATGATAATTTTGAAAATCGATTCAAAATTCAAAAATTCTGTGAAATCTGTGAATTTTTCAAAATTCTGTGTTCTATGACACAGATTCTGTGATGAAAATTTGCTCAAAATTCTGTGAAAGTAGGTACTGATTTTTCTGTGATTTCGGCAACCTTGCCAACGATGCCAATTTATTTTGTACAAAAATGGGAAAAATCCTCAACTTTTTTTCGGGACGTTGCAAAACAACTTGAAATCGTGCCTCGGAACTGGTCTTAGCTGAGAATTGGAAATTGTTTTGTAGCATACCTGCAGATGCACTCATCCAACCAGTTAGCCAGACTGCCAGGGAGAAAGCATCTCTATGTTCTTTTTGTGACTTTTAAATCCCATTTTTAGTACTTTTGTGCACTATGCACAAATTGCGTGTAAATCACTTTTGTCACTTTTAAGTTCATCAATGAGTACATATAGTTCATTCAAGGGAATTGGGTAGATGTTTTTCTTTTTCAGCCAAAACATGCCTTTCAAAGCCTTCGTTTAATAGCGTTTTCGGTCATAACACTGGCACAGTGGTAAACTTTTACTTAATAAACAAACAAAATCGTCACCCGGGACGATGCAAAACTCGGGCAAAACTGGCAGATTTCTGAATATATAAACGAGTACAAAGACAGCAGTTAGTGGGAAATTCGTGGAGAACTTGATTGACTCAATCGAAAATGAAATATTATAATATAACTTTGATTTATCGGCCTAGCGGTGAAAAGTGATGTCCTTTTTAGTAGGGACATCTAAAGATTATGAAATTTTTATATAGATGGATAGAAGGTTAGAAGAAATGAAAGATGGTGAAAATGAGCGGGTAGAATTTGTCTAGAAGCATTACCATCACATACCAAATTTTTGTTCCTCACGAGCCTACTACTATGAAGTGGTAGATACAGATAGAGTTGTATCTACCACCACACATTAGTAGGCTTAGCGTGGTCCGCCCCTAAGCCTACTAATGTGTGGTGGTAGATACAACTCTATCTGTATCTACCACTTCATAGTAGTAGGCTCGTGAGGAACAAAAATTTGGTATGTGATGGTAATGCTTCTAGACAAA